>NC_138234.1:28914726-28999398 GCF_964197995.2 Scardinius erythrophthalmus
AAGAGATATTTAAAGTAGAGAGTATATTGTAAATACAGAAAGGTAGTCTGAAATACCATTTGGTGTATTTGATGGACATCGCTCAACTGAGGAAGCAAACTGGCCTAAGACTGTTTTTGGAAAGGTGAATTCACTGGTTTGTGTGGAGCTTTGTTCAGGGCAGAAATTTGCTGTAAAAAAAAAACAAAACAAAGACAAGTCTGTCAGTAACCTTGAGAACTTAAGCAAATTATTCAGTCTACATATCATGCAGTATTTTCAATGGGTTTTACAGATGTTGCAGGTAGTTCCAGTCCAATCGTCTGGGCAGAGGCAGATCCCGTTTAGTAAGGTACCCTTGTTTTCACACACCAGATTGGGTTTGGTCATTGTTGTGTTCAGGGGTGCTGTAGTGGTGGATCTCTGGGTTGCAGTCTGGAGTGTAGAGGTGCCGAATGTTGAGGGGCTGGTGTTCAGGGGTGTTGTAGTGGTGGATCTCTGGGTTGTTGTCTGGAGTGTAGAGGTGTCGAATGTTGAGGCGCTGGTGTTCAGGGGTGCTGTAGTGGTGGATATCTGGGTTGTTGTCTGGAGTGTAAAGGTGCCGAATGTTGAGGTGCTGATGTTTATAGAGTCTGTCGAATTGTTTTGACACCAAGTCTGTTCAAAAACAGCTGTTTACAGAGACAAACATTAGACAAAAGGTATCAGTCAGGTTGTAGGTTTGATCTGCCTCTTCTCCTGCAAGTGTTTTTCACGTGTTGGCCGCACGCATTTGATCAGGCTTTGTAATAAAAATGCAAGTGCACGTGCAAACAGCTGTTTCTCATTCTTTTCTGATCTGTTCCTAGTTCTACCCCTCAATTTTTCTCTTTCATTGCCAGTGTGTTTTGTCTATTTAACTACATATTAACATTGTTAAATAAACATTGTTTTTTTGTTAATTCATCCCGGCTTTTTTCTATGCCAGTGATTCTCGCTACCTCTGGCTAGTGACTTGCTCCGATGGATTATTCCTGTCTGCGTTTTAACATGTGTCAAGTGATCGTCTGCCTGGGTCTGAACCTCTGCCTGTTCTTATGGACTGTATAAACTGGCTGCCAGTTCGGATTTGGATTTTCCCCTGTTCAGCTTGCCAATTTTTTCCAAGAACCAGCCATTAAGACAGGAAAAACCAGTCTAACTAACCTGAAAAGCAACAAATCTCAGTGTGTTTTGATTTGTGCCATTTTATTGGTGGTTTTGTCTGAAAGAGTTGAAAAACCTCACTCAAATAACACCAAATATTAGCAGAAGTGTAGTCTCAAACAAAACTTTAGTTAAAACATTGAAATTAAGTCAAAAACTATTTGATATGATTTGAATACTTTGGACTATAGCAATAAAAAGTAATTTATATGGGTCAGATCAGAATTAGCTCAAGGTAACAACTGTGAATATTCACTTGTTGCATATACATTACATTTGTATATACATTTGTATACACAAACACATCACACAGACCCCTTCATGCGATTTGTAGCGATATGGATATGCATTAGTCAAATTAGTAGGCTACTTCTATTTCTAGAAGTATTTGGAAAATTAGGATGTGATATGCGGTTACACAGAACTGTAATGTGCAAAACACCTGTATGGAAATTAACCCAGAAAACAAACACAATCAGGAATGCAAGTTGTGCAAACAGGGTAAAGAAAGAAACAGAATATGAGAAGTAATGTCTTGCTGCACAATCAGATAAAGCATCAAAATTGAATTATTATCCATTATTGTTTAAAATATACCCATTGTTATTTATGAAAATAGTAAATTATATTTTTTTTATTATTGCTATTGTTAATAATAATATTAATAATAACAACATAGTATGGTCAATAAAATCTATGTATATATAATATATATATATATATATATATATATATATATATACACACACACACATTGAAATGCATATGTTTTAATTATTATTATCACTATCATTATCATGATAAATAAACTATTAACTATATATAATTAATGTGTATTACAATTCTAACAATTTCAAAAGTAAACCTTACCTGCAGTAAAGATTAAGAGCAGAAAGTGGTCCATTTCACACGACAAATATAAAGCTAACTACTAATATGAACTCTTGTTACTGTCTGGTTTATAAAGGGCTGGATCTTTGCTGGAGTGGGAAGTCCTTCAGTCAAGGAAATAACCATCATTTCCAATTAAACTAACATTACAGACAGAGCTAAATGAGGCAGGAAAACAGCGCTAAACAATGACAGTATATGACACATTATTCTGTGTTATTCACACAGGCACAGCACATATATTTCTTACCAATCTTTATCAGGGTATCCCCAAAACATGTGTGCAAAATTGTGGAGGGATATTGTGTCTTGAGACTGAAAGCCAGGGGCGGCTGGCCAATAGAGGGCGCTAGGGCGCCGCCCCCCCATGAGGAAATACCATAGACTGTAGGCAAATACATGTAAATACATAAATAAATCATATATAAAATTATCAATATTTGTGTGTTTGAGATAGAAAATGCACCTAGTATATGTGAAAAATATTATAGAAATTCAAAATGTCTGTTTTTTCTACACGTCCCGTCTAGATCTGTACACGTGATCAGCTCTGGGGCGCTGGAGAAAGCGCCCCAGAAAGGCGGGTCTTTGGAGCAGTTTAGCCAATTGCTGATTTTAGATATAAATGTTTGACATAAACTGTAGCCAATCAGCGAGCTAAAATCTAGTCAGCTATGGGCGCTTCGCCTAGCGCCCCAAAACTGCGCGCGGCCGCGAGGCACGAGCAATGGGCGCGAACCACAACTAAAGTATCGAGTTTCATTCTATAGGGCGCCATTTTTACTGTATGATAAATTACAACGGCGAACAAAATGACTCCAGACGACTCTAACTCGATTCAATCTCTTGTCCAATATCCGTTTGAAAGACGAAGCTTAGTAAATAAACTCCGTGTGAAAGAGCTGGGCCCAGATCAACCAGATATTTCGATCAGACAACAGGCAAGTGATAACGGAAAGCAGTACGTGCGAGGCTTCTCACGCAGCTGGTATACCAGAAAGGCTTGGTTGGCTGGATGTTCTCATGCTAATGCCTTATTTTGCTTTCCGTGCATACTTTTCAAAAATACGGGGACAGATCCAGCATGGACAGTTACCGGAGTGAGGGATATGAAGCACTTGTCAGAGAAAGTAACGAAACACGAGAACACCAAGGTACACATGGATAATTCCGTCAAGCTAGCTGTACTGGGAAGGGTTAACATCGCGACGCAGCTTGATGAAGGCCACAGGGTTGCGGTGAGGAAACACAACGAGGAGGTGGATAAAAACCGGCACATCTTATCAAAAATAATCGACTGTGTGAAGTTTTGTGGGGCTTTTGAGCTGGCCTTGCGTGGGCATGACGAGACTGACACCTCGAACAATCCCGGCATTTTCAGGGGACTGGTGGACTTCGTTGCTTCACTCGACAGCGTGCTGGAGGAGCACCTCAAGACAGCCACCGTTTTTAAAGGTACGTCAAAGACCATACAAAACGAGTTATTAGACTGCATGCTGTCAGTGCTGAAGGATTACATTCTGAAGGAAGTCAAGAGCGCAGATTTCATCTCTATACAAGCTGATGAGACAACTGACATTTCCACCCACTGTCAGCTGGTGCTTGTGCTACGTTATCTAGACGGCAAAAACAACATACAAGAGCGGTTTTATGAGTTTATTTCGATCCAGAATGCCACGGCAGACACCATCGCTACAGCGCTTCTGGAGAGGCTAAGCGTCATTATCCCAGATGGACAAAAAGCCAAACTTATCGGCCAAGCTTATGACGGAGCTAATGTAATGAGGGGAGCCACCGGCGGAGTGCAGCGCAAGGTGATGGATGTCCATGTAAACGCTCATTACGTCCACTGTTACGCGCATCAGTTAAATCTCATCATGCAGCAGGCAACGTCACACATTCCCAAAATCGGCACTTTTTTTTCCGATCTTGCAGGATTTTCTGCTTTCTTCTCCAGGTCACCCAAGCGAACCACCGTACTTGACCAAGTGGTTGCCCATAGACTTCCCAGAGCCTCTACAACACGTTGGAACTTCCACAGTCGCGCTGTAAACACCGTGTACGAACAAAGAGATGACCTCCTAAAGTGTTTTCAGACCATCAGAGATAATGGAAACTTTGATCCCCTAACTGTCAGAGAGGCTGGGGGCTTTGTCAGGATGCTTTAAGACGAGTCTTTCTGTTTTTTTCTGGCACTGTTCCACAAAATCATGCCACATGTGGACATGCTGTTCAACCAGCTGCAGAAAAGGAACATCGACGCAGTTTTCATCAAATCACTTGTCCAGAAGTTTACAGACAGCGTGCAAACGATCAGGTAAATAACTTTATTTACGATTGGCTGATAAAACTTTTGTTAGAAATGTGATTTGCTTATTTCCAGATTTGTGTCTAAATGTGCCTAGTCATCCAACTGGATGATTATCATAAGCCCATTACAATTATATGCGTTTCAGTATTTTAAAAGCAAAGAGACTATTAGATTTGGATAATAATGAAGGTAAAGTAGTTATCAAAAACAGTTTCTAACAACATGCTTATTCAGGTGTCCACCAGGTCAATTTCTAGAAGGTTGTTATTAAATATGAACTTCTTGTCATTTAGAGACTATAATTTACACAGGACACATCAGAATGCATCCAGCTTAGAAATATAATAGAACAATGATAACAATGTAATATTATGTACATCACAGATGACTAGCTGATAGGCATAGTCCTTATGTGTGTGTATATGAGTCAGTGGATGTGCACTTGTGGGAGTTAAGAAGTCTGATGACAGGTTAACAACTTAAACTATATTTTTGGACCAGGGCCTCTATTCCCTCTTTGTGTGGTGATGGTGCATCGGACCAGCAGCAGCCTATAAAGCGACGAAGGATACTGGGAACAGGAGAACAACAGAGGCTGGCTACAGAGGTAAGTTGAGATGTAACACTCAGTGTTTCCTCTACAAAGATTTTTATTTCTGTGGTGGTATGTAGCTATGTAATAAAAAAATAAAACAAACCTTAGGATGGCATATTCCCACATCTGACTGATCGATTGATGGACCAGGTGGTCTAGAATTTATATTCTTGTTAGTTCAGTAGATTCAGGTTTATGACAAAGCAGTCACAAGCAGCAAAATAATAGCAGTTTTCATTGAAAAGAAATTCAGTGTGTAAAGAATTGTCACATGTGACAGAAAAAAAAGTGGTTTATATATTTAAATTAAACCTTGTTTTGTAATGGAAACCAATAGGGAACTAGTGAGGAGAAGTAAACGTAGTGTAAAGTGCAATTAGAAATAATGGTGTTAAATCCTTTAAAGGGATAGTTCACCCAAAAATGAAAATTGTGTCATCATTTACTCACCCTCAAGTTGTTTCAAACCTGTATGAATTTCTTTCTTCTGCTGAACACAAAGAAAGATATTTTGAAGAATGTCAGTAATCAGACTGTTGATGGACCCCATTGACTTCCATAGTTGGAAAAAAAAAATACTATGGAAGTCAATGGGGTTCATCAACTGTCTGGTTGAAGACATTCTTCAAAATATCTTTCTTTGTGTTCAGCAGAAAAAAGAAATTCATTTCAATTTTCATTTTTGGGTGAACTATATCCCTTTAATAATCATACTTGACTCGTTCAGTCAGAATCACTTTCATTAAAATGGCTTTATTGGAAATTTATGCTGATGAATCTTTTACAGGTATGTGATACCATCCTGACCCATGCCAAGGAGCGGTTCTCCTTCACCCAGCACCTCATCAGCGCAACACTCCTGCATGGAGAGCTCTTCCCACAACACTGTGTGAAGTTCCCTGACACAGCGCTTGAAACAACAGTGGAGGCATACCCCATGCTGAACAAGGCCAAGCTCAAAACAGAACTGTCCCTTATCTATGAGAACGACGAGTTCAATGCTTGCAGTGGTGCAGTACCTCTGTACCAGTTTTTCATGGAGAACAACCTTCAGAGCACTTTCACAGAGACTGTCAGTCTTCTCAAGATCCTCATCACCACACCCATGACTACAGCTGAGTCTGAGAGGTGCTTCTCTACTTTAAAGAGGATCAAGACTTTCCTGAGAAACACCATGACGCAGGATCGCCTGAATGCTCTGGCGATGCTCTCCATGGAGAAGAAACTTATCAGGGACATTCCTGACTTCAACAAAAGGGTCATTGAGAGGTTTGCCACTCAGAAGGAGAGAAGAGCAAAATTCCTGTACAAATGAGATCACACACACACACACACACACACACACACTCACACTGTTCTCTTACGAGAGGTTCTCTCGTATTGCGTAAGTAGCTTACGCATCGGGAAAGTCTTCTTTCTTCGAGATCTGAAGCCAAAAAAATTATCCTTAATTTTGTATTCATTGTCAACGCAGTGCAGCAGCCGACAGACCTAGGCAGGCTAAATAAGCGTGCTCATTGGCTGCTCGGCTGCAACTGCTTAAGCCTATCGGTGAGCGCTCTGAACGCGGCAACCAATGAGGGCGCTTCGCGCCCTCCACACCCTTCTAACCGTCAGAATGGGCGTGGCCAGCGTGTATATATTCAGCGCTCACAGGCTAAAATTCTGATTTTCTTGTCTTCAGCGACGCTCTTCGCATCGCTGGATCTTGAGAGCCGCCGCCGTTGAAACCAGCGACCAGCAAGCTTAGGACAGCGCCTGAGGAAGCCGGCCGTCTTCGCCGCCTTCAGCCATCCGTGCCTGCTACGCTATCCGGCGACATATCCTTTACATTATTACTGTTTCTGTGTGTACTCTAAAAGAGCACGAGGCGTTTTTGTAAAAACGCCTCGTTTTTGCGGCTCGTGCCGCGGCCCGCTCAGCAACGGAGACCGCCACCTCTCTGCGCTCTCCGACTGGGCCGCGGGCACGCCGCCACCGCACTCTCCGAGTGCGAAGAGCTTTCAATGTCGACCCTGCGGGCTCGACTTGAAGCTTTCGACCAAGCTGTCGCTCCGCCTGTCCCTGCCGGGCCGCGCAATAAGAAGCGCCGCGCAATAAGAAGCGCCGCTCGCAGCGACCACCGGAGACTGTTGTGACTGAGGAGCTCGCCGGAACCTCTCCCTCGAGCTCTCTCTCGCCCTCTCCCTCCCGGCCGCTCAACCGCCGGCTCTGCCCGCGCCGCCGCCGCGTCAGGAGATGAGGTGAATGTGATAGATACCCGTACTCTCCCTCTGTTCGAGCCGTGCAATACGCCGCTCACAAGGGATGGCAGAAGCGGACGGTCTCGGAGCGAGTTTCCTCTCCCTCTGTTCGAGCCGCGCAAACTGAGCCGCTCACGAGGGATGGCAGAAGCGGACGGTCTCGGAGCGAGTTTCCTCTCCCTCTGTTCGAGCCGTGCAATACGCCGCTCACGAGGGATGGCAGGAGCGGACGGTCTCGGAGCGAGTTTCCTCTCCCTCTGTTCGAGCCGCGCAAACTGCGCCGCTCACAAGGGATGGCAGGAGCGGACGGTCTGAGCTCTCTTTACGTTACAAGAAAGCTACTCCGTCCTCGCGCGTCACTGGTGAAAGGGGAACAGAGTGTTTTCGTCCCGCCGTGGCCTGGACTATAACCTCCATTCTCACACATTTCTCAGTCCCCTCTTAAGTTCAGGCGACTGGAATTGTTACTATTGCAGTATACGAGCCTGTTATAAATACACGCTCGCCTGCAAGCAAACGCTGTCACAAGACATGATGACGCTAACCGCGTACTAATGTATTCTCCCCTGTGGCTCAGTGGCGGAATCCTAGACTGTCAAGCTAGAGACCCTGTGCCCGCCCTCGAGCGCTCACACATACATTTTCGCGCCTCACACTATATGTTCCCCGTCCAAAGCCACCGGGACACTGTGTGTAAAACGGCCAGCTATCGCTACGTGCGATCCGCCGTATCTAACCACCAAGAGCGCGCGCGCCGCGCCCGCCCCTGAATGTAACTCCTGTGCCCGCCCTCGAGCGCTCACACATACTAACGAACATTTTCGCCCCGACGCCGCCATCGCGCGTCGCGCCTCACACTTTATGTTCCCCGTCTAAAGCCACCGGGACACTGTGTGTAAAACGGCCAGCTATCGCTGCGTGCGATCTGCCGTATCTAAGCACCAAGAGCGCGCGCGCCGCGCCCGCCCCTCCGTTTCGAGCTCTCGAGCCCGCGATGCGCGGCGATCGGAGCCCGGAGGCCATTCTGCCCCTGGCTGCACACGCAAAAGCGTGGGAAACTATTCCAGGCGCATCAGAACGGGTGCTAAGCACAGTAAAACAGGGCTATACTCTGCAGTTCGCTCGCCGCCCTCCGCGCTTTCAAGCGCGTATCGAGACCAGAGTGAATGGGGAAGTAGCACATCTACTTCGAGCAGAAATACACTTCTGTGCAAAAGGGCTATGGAACCGGTTTCCCCTTCCATGAGCGAGTCGGGCTTTTACAGCCGTTATTTCCTCGTTCCCAAGAAGGACGGAGCACTCAGACCAATTTTGGATCTGAGACGTTTGAACGAGGCTCTTATGAGAAGACCGTTCAAAATGCTCACAACCAGACAAATTCTCGCGCAAATTCGCCCGAGGGACTGGTTTATATCTCTCGATCTAAAAGACGCGTGCTTTTCAGATCCTGATAATACCCCGTCACAGGCCATTCTTGAGATTCGCCTTCGACGGTCAGGTATATCAGTACACGGCCCGCCTGTCGACACAGCGCGCGCGCTGCATTCGGCGCCTGGCCGCGTCTCTCCGGTCGGGCAGCACCGTACCTCTCAAAACATTTCAGAGGCTACTGGGTTGTATGGCCTCAGCCGCAGCAGTGCTTCGGCTGGGTCTTTTACGAATGCGCCCGCTACAATGCTGGCTGAATGCCCGAGTGCCTCACAGAGCATGGGCTTCCGGCGGTATTCGCATCAGAGTGACTCAGAGCTGCGTTTCAGCTCTGAAGCCCTGGTTAGCGGCCGACTGGTACCAGCGGGGAGTGACAATGGGAGCTATCTCACACCGCAAAATTATCTCGACGGACGCTTCCACCTCAGGCTGGGGCGCTCTGTTCGAGGGCAAACCGGCTTTTGGCCTATGGTCAGACCGGGAAAAATGCCTCCACATAAACTGTTTGGAGATGATAGCGGTCGAGAACGCGCTCAGGCGCTTCCTCCCATTCATACGGGATCACCATGTGCTAGTCCGCTCGGACAACATGTCCGTGGTATCCTATGTGAACCGACAGGGCGGTGTCAGATCCAGGAATCTGTGCAGGCTGACAGAACGCCTTCTCGTGTGGGCTTACCGCTCGCTGCGCTCGCTGAAAGCCGCGCACGTACCGGGCCACCTGAATGTCGGTCCAGACAGACTGTCCAGGGACAACATTCCCCCGGGAGAATGGTCTCTGCACCTCCAGACAGTCCAGTTTCTCTGGCGCCTATTCGGCAGAGCGGAAATCGACCTCTTTGCGTCGAAAGACAATGCTCAATGCCTGAAGTTTTATTTGAAGAGCGAAGACGCGCTGTCCCAGACATGGCCCAGCCTCCCGCTGTATGCTTTTCCTCCGATCTCCCTGTTGCCACAGGTCATTTAGAGGATCAGAGAAACGCACCACTCAGTGCTGCTTATAGCCCCGCGATGGGAAAACCAAACTTGGTACCCAGAGCTAGTGAGGCTGTCGCACTCACCCCCGTGGCCGATCCCGGTGAGAAAGGATCCTCTCCCAAGCCGCTGGATCGATCTGGCATCCCCATCCAGAGCGCTGGTCGCTGCATGCATGGGTGATCAACGGATACCCGTTGACCTGTCAGAAGGGGTCGTGAACACGATCACACAGTCGAGAGCCCCCTCCACGAGACGGCTCTATGCGTCTAAATGGTCGGTGTTTTCTAAATGGTGCGCTACTCAAAACCTGGATCCGCGCGCATGCGGGGTCCCGCGGGTGCTCTCCTTCTTACAAGAGCTGTTGGAAAAGGGCAGATCCCCTTCCACGCTCAAAGTATATGTGGCCGCTATTACAGCGTTCGCTGAGACGACACGCGGCCGGGCAATGGGAAGGAATGAGCTCATTATCCGCTTCCTCAGAGGAGCTAGACGGATGAATCCCCCGCGGCCCCCCTCGGTTCCCTCGTGGGATCTGTCCTTGGTCCTGGCGGCCCTAAAGGCTTTTCCCTTTGAACCGCTTGAATCCGCGGATCTAAAGTATCTGTCGCTTAAAACCGTTTTTCTGATAGCTCTGTCTTCAGTCAAACGAGTGGGTGATTTGCACGCGCTATCTGTTAGCCCTGCATGTCTCGAGTTCGGGCCGAATGACTCGAAAGTCATTCTCAGACCGAGGCACGGTTACATCCCCAAAGCGATTGGAACCCTGTTTAGGGCACAAGTTATTTCCCTCTCGGCTCTGCCAGCATCCGATAGTGGGGACAGTGATAACCTCCTATGCCCTGTCCGGGCGCTGAGAGTTTACATCACACGCTCCGCCGCTTTCAGGCGTTCAAAGCAGCTCTTTGTTTCCTTCGGCGGACGCACCAAAGGTCTTGCCGCCTCGAAGCAGAGCTTGTCCAGGTGGATAGTGGACGCGATAGCAGCAGCTTATGCCTCCAAACACCTGCAGTGCCCTCTGGGCATCAGAGCCCATTCCACTAGAGGCATGGCCTCGTCGTGGGCCTGGTCCAGCGGAATTTCTATCCACGACATTTGTATGGCGGCGAGCTGGGCCTCCCCGTCAACATTCGTGAGGTTTTATAACCTGGAAGTTCCTGCCCTACAGGCAAAAATATTGTCAGTATAAGTGACATGTATGCTCTGCCCAGCTCCCGTGTGCAGACTACGTTCATATGCTGGCGCTATTCTGGTAACTACTCAGGGTGAAGTGTTTGACTCAGACCGGCTGATCCGTTCTGTTTCCTATTTCCCGTTACGCGCTGTTATCGGTGCTGGCCCGCGCTGCTGGCCGCCCGCATTATTCTCTGCCGCGTGGGAATTTTTCTCTTCATGTGAGACCGACTATGTCGTTTTCTCCTACCCTTATGAGTGCTTATGTGCTGTATGGGCTCGCTCCGCCGGCCCTACTGTTTGTACTGTTATGTTTATAGACCGGCCGCGCCGCTCTATTTCATATGCTGCATGAAGTGCATGTACTGCGCTGGCCCGTCTCTCCGACCGGCCACATTTCCCAGCAGAGTGTTTTCCCCGGTTCCCCTGGGATTCATGGGCTGGATGCTCGGCGCACACGGCGTTGACAAAGGGTTCCCGATGCGTAAGCTACTTACGCAATACGAGAGAACCTCTCGTAAGAGAACGTACTCGGTTACTAATGTAACCTCGGTTCTCTCTAGAAGAGGGAACGAGTATTGCGTAACCTGCCGTGTCGCGCCACGAGCTTTTGCGCTTCAGACTGCGAAAACCAGAATTTTAGCCTGTGAGCGCTGAATATATACACGCTGGCCACGCCCATTCTGACGGTTAGAAGGGTGTGGAGGGCGCGTTCAGAGCGCTCACCGATAGGCTTAAGCAGTTGCAGCCGAGCAGCCAATGAGCACGCTTATTTAGCCTGCCTAGGTCTGTCGGCTGCTGCACTGCGTTGACAATGAATACAAAATTAAGGATAATTTTTTTGGCTTCAGATCTCGAAGAAAGAAGACTTTCCCGATGCGTAAGCTACTTACGCAATACTCGTTCCCTCTTCTAGAGAGAACCGAGGTTACATTAGTAACCGAGTGCGTTTCTTTGTACATAGTAATTTTATAAATATAAATTGTCTTAAAGGGATACTCCACTGAAAAATGAAAATTCTGTCATCATATACTCACCCTCATGTTGTTTCAAACCTTTATGAATTTCTTTCTTCTGCTAAACAGAAAGTAAGATATTTAGAAGAATGTCAGTTACCAGACAGTTTTAGATACCATTGACTTCCATAGTATATTTTTTTCTTTCTATGGAAGTCAATGGTATCTAAAACTGTCTGGTTACTGACATTCTTCTAAATATCTTACTTTCTGTTTAGCAGAAGAAAGAAATTCATAAAGGTTTGAAACAACATGAGGGTGAGTATCCCTTTAAAGGAGCTGTATGTAACTTTTTTTATAAAATGAATCCTTTTTTTATTGCCCGTCTGTGAAGGGGTTGTAATCACACATTACATTGATCCACTTTTCGTGTTTTGCTATTACCTCTGAAGGCCAGTATTCCTATTTTTATGTGAAGTCTCCGGGTCGGATTTTCTGCGAAATCCACCGGATGTGACGTGCATGCGCGCTCCCGAGCCTACAGTCTATTGCAACTGCACTGCAGCTAACGACATGGAGTCTGATAACACCAAAAAACGACCTGCCTCCAGCACAACACAGACTCCAACACAAACTCCAAAAAAAAAAAAAAAAAAAAAAAAAAAAAAAAAATATATATATATATATATATATATATATATATATATATATATATATATATATATATATATATATATATATATATATATATATATATATATATATATCTGCTGAAGCTCGTCAGGCCAAACGTCAATCGGATCGACTCAGGACGAAAACACGGATCAACATCGGCAGAGCGTTTGAATTGTGGAGAGACCTCCGTTTTGAAATAGCAAGGTAAAATATAACATACATAAGACATGAAATGAATACAAAAGACTGTTCCATGATAACAAAAAGCAGGTGCTTTAGGATGTAACTTTTATTTTATGTTCTAGATCTACTGTCTAACGTCACTCATCCCACTACTATCATATTGTTTATAATACACATTTCCAGACATGTTCAGTACAGTAATATTACTTACTGTCTTATTGTTACACTGAAATTGTCCAGTCTAGTTGACTTACCGTTTTCGTTTTCATTCATTGACCTTATATTGACATTGCTGATTGTTAAAGATACACAAATAGTTAGTAAAATAATGCTAGATAACACCACATGTCGGCAAAATACAGTCGATGTAACGTTATCATGGTACGAGCATGGAGCATTAGTTCTACGTCAAGCTGATAAAAGTAGCCTATTATGGTAATGTTGCAGTGGGAGTTTACATGAGTTTCCAGCATGTTGTGTGATGCTTTCTCCGTTGTGTTGAAAAGTGTGGCCGCCGGTAGTGAGTTCGCGCTCTTGAGTTTGAGCACGCGCACGAGCACTGTTGTTGCAATCTGAAACATCACCGCTAGAGGCCGCTGGATCCTACATACAGCACCTTTAAAGGGATAGTACACCCAAAAATGGTTCGGTACGTTTTTGATACAGCAAAAAGAAAGAAATGCCAGAGAAATTTCCTTTTTTATTACCGGTATTCTTTTTTCAAAAAGAAAAATGGTTTTACCATTTGTGGGTGAACTATCCCTTTAATATTATGTTTGTTATTTACTGTACATTTTGTGGAACATTTGTTTAAAATCACTCAAAATTGTTGCAGGTAATAGTTGTATTTAATCAGCTAATTAATCACTAAGTATTTTGTTTGAGTTAAATTTCAAATGCAAATAGAAAGTTTGTGCAATGTGTTTGTTTTTGTGCAAAAATGCCTCAACCTTTTAATATTGGCATTAAATAATTACTTTTCACAGAGCACTGGTATCCTGGGTGGTTATTAATTATAATAGGATTTTTTTTATTTATATAGCCTTTCCAACAAGGTCGCTTTACAATATAGGCCTAGGTTAAGGAATTGAACTAAATAAACCTCAACATCAAAGATAGACATACCAAGGGCAGATATAAATATACAGAGGTCAGTTACAAAGTTAGGTTAAAGATTCAAGCAAGTAACATAAACATTCATAATAAGGTAACATTTTAAGATTCTGAGCTAAAGAGTAATATTCAGACAAAAAAAAGGTTTTTGAAGGAGAGAAGGGTGAATGCTTGACAGACGTCTTGAGCAAAAGCATTCCACAACCTGGGAGCCACAACGCTATAAGACCTGGTGTCCCATGGTTACCAAGGCCAAGCTATTTAAGATAACCAAATATGACACAGCCCCACCTAACATATTTTTCACCAGCCGCCACTGCTGAAAGCTCAATAATTCATTAATTCATCCTATATACCCTTTGTCAACATGTTTAATGCTGAAACTCATAATTGATGTAGAGGAATTTAAAAATGAAATTAAAAATGTCCACTTTCTACAAGTATGAATTATTTTTTAGGTAATGGTTAACTTACCTAACCTTATTCCACATAAATAACAGCAAGATAAAACATGAACACAATGAGGACATTCTACCAAACATTTTTTTTTTTTTTTATGTAAGTAGTTAATGACATGTAGACATGTAATAAAAGTGGAACTTACATTGGCCCATATCGATTGGATAGCATCTTACAAACTTGCATTACTGACAGATTAAATAGCTAAAATGAGGCACTAACTTGACTTTACGAAGTAGGAAGACTTCCAACGAAAAGTTTCCTTTGTCCTTATCTCTATAGATGTATAATATTTACTTTACCAAATCATTATGTTAAGCATCAACATTAGTCAAAGTTATATTATGTAGTTATATTTTGTTTCACCATCACTGAGCCTTGAGAGCCGTAAATAATAAATAAAACAAACCACATATTTTCAAATAAACCTATTTAATAAACAGTAAGAAAATTGAAATCCATAATTTGTCCTAAAGCAAGTCTGGAAATCAAATCAAAGACTAAAGTAAAGTTTTTGAAAAGACAGTTTGCATATATCTATTATTATATATATATTATACTATCTAAAGTTTACTATACACTGTAAAAAATGAATGACAAAATATGCTTTTACATTGCTTAACTCATCAAAATAAGTTATGCAATTTTCAACTTTTCAACGCCAGCCAACAGCTAAAACAGGACAAAGAGAGAATGAGAAATACTGGGATGTGTAAGTGTAATGTTCTACATTTAAAAAATATTTAGTTTGCGTTCTATACTACAAATAAAATTAATATTTTAATGTGGGGTGTCCAACTTGTTTTTAATGTAGGCTAATAGATCTTCAGAGCAGCGCCATGGCTGTGACGCACTTACCGTGTTTTCAATGACATTTGCTGTAAAAAAAAAAAAAAAACTTTGAAGAGGACCAGAGTATTTACCACAGCTGATGTTGTCTGGATTTTTTTTTTTTTTTACTGAAATTCTTTGGAAAGATATTTTTTTGCAGCGTTTCGTCAGCAGAACATAACAGTAAATAACAGTACAACCCACTGAAGAGATAATATCTATCTCTCACAGTTCGCTTTATTTCCTGTTAAAAATCAAATATGGCACTTTTGTAACTTGAATGTGCTCCGCTTACACATATTTTGGCTGTTACACATATGTTAGCCTATTATCCGCATGCTCATTTCTACATTAGGAATGGGTTACTCGCTTAAAGTGAATCTTAAATAAAAGTACAAATTTAATAACAGTTCTTTAGTAAACCTCAAAATGAATATCCACTTTTCATCCTGTAAATTAAACTGATGTGATGCCTAAACTGTTATAGTACACTACCAAAATAGAATATAGTTTTAATGTGCCCATTTATTGGTCATCGGCAATAACATGAAATCATCAGCCAGAATTTTAAAATAGGCTAAATATATAACATATTTAATACCATATCTTTGTTTACAGTTATGCAGACAGAATCAAAGTGTCATGTCTTTTAATATCAGTTTGTTTTATTAAATGTACCCCATCCGGCTGTCATGGCGATGGTGCGGAAACCTCGTGGTGGACCATTGAGAGCGTTTCTGATGAGGAAAAACACGTGAGCCGCATACATGATGTTCCAGGCAAACGTGGCCAGCAGGAAGTACTGCAGCAGAGCTGTGATTGCCGTACAAGGACCCTGATCGACCTTCTGTTGCATATCTGAAGAAGGAATAACGTTCTGCTCGGAAACAGAGGCCTTTGAGCTCTGGACGGGATTGTTGATTCCAAGAATGAACAGCAGGTAATAGGTGGTCATGCACAAACAGATGTTCACTAAGAGCATAGTGGAGCTGGCTCCTCTCAGTTTCCTGTAGAGTTGTAAAGAATTAAGTTTATTTGATATGGGGGGAAAATTAAGAGGACACTTTTTATATTTTGCCTGTTTCACAAACCAGAACCATGGAAATACCATTAGTTGCATGGCTAGACATGATTGAATGGAAATTCTGGAAAAAAAAAAAAGAAGAAAAATCTGTCTTGTTTTCCAATAAAAAATATTGACGATGCACCGATATTAAATTCTGGCTGATACTGGTGAGCTGATAGTTATGGCTACAATTAAGGTTGATAATTAATACATGCCTGGTATTAAAAACTATACTATTTTGCACAGATAATTAAAATCTAAAATGAATCGTTTTAAATGCTACAGGTGAATTCACTGTGAGATATTACATTTAGCAGTGTTATCAAATTTGTGTTTTAAAAAGATTTACTTTAAAGGTGCAGTGTGTAATTTTTAGCGGCATCTAGTGGTGAGGTTACGAATTGCAACCAACAGAAGTTACGGTGGCCGACAGGAAAACATGTCGTCGTCTGAGACAGCAGAGAGTAGCCAGTTCAGCAATGAGGTTTCTTTATAGGGGTTGCACGGCTACTGATTTCTGCTAGTCGATTTCTTATCAAAACAATACTCGAGTTACTCGACTACTCGTCGTTCATGCTACTGTAAATGAAAAGACATGAAATAGCTAGATCTTATCAATAAACATTTATTAATTCATAGCCTAATGCAACAATTACATAAGTAAACTCTCAAAACATTATAATTATGACATTTCATTTTTAAATTTTCATGTAACAGTCTAAAGCCAAATAAATAGCCGTTCTTGCCTTTCATTTCAGACGTCTGCTTCTAGGGGCGGGTCACATATCGCGTCTTTTCCGCACTCAAAGTCGTTATTTCAAATGTAGGCGCGCGCTCATAATGAAAGCAACATGGTGCGCTAGTTTTTCCAGGCGGGTTTTTTCTTCTCATCTCCAGAAATATATCTAGTAGTAAAGCTAATGCAAGGGCTAGAAATCAATAGGCTCTATGCACGATCGCTTCCGCGTTTTGTCTCAGCCCGCCCAGTTACATCCGGTCATTCCAGTGCTGCGTCAGAAGCCGTTTTTGCATTAGGTGGAGATAATGGCAAATTACACTCTCTGTTTACAAGAACTTCCAGCGGTTAACGTGAATGATGTAAACAATATTGTGAGGCAGTTAACTGTCACAAATATGAGTAAGAAAGAGAAGTTCTTTAAATTAAAAATTTCGAGCTACATCGACAACTTTGAGGGTGAGTATTCTCTCATATCACGCGAAATCCGACTAGCGAATCAGTTTCTAAAATCGTTGTCTCCGTTTCTGAGAAAATGAATTTTATTAAAGTGAATTGTCCTATAGAATGCGCTATGCGGAAGTAAAGACGCCGGCTGAGATCCTACCGGAAATATGTCAGCAGCGTTCGTGCATAGAGCCTATTAATCCTTTGCTGAATGATAACTTCTTCGTCGTCATCATGGAGAGCGCAGTTTGGTTGCATAGCAACGACAGATGCCACGGGAGCGCGAGCGCTTGTAAGAGACAGCGGCACGGCCGCGTGCGCTTTCAACACGTTTTTAGACGCAATATGTGAACAGCTTCTTGCAGATGTAGCCGGCGCGGTCTGCACTTCGCCGACTACTGCGTTGTGTTCTGGTGCACTGATGACAGGACACTGACTTTCCTCAAGGCACTTTATTCAGCTCAACTGTTCAATTTCAAAGAGAGCAAAAGTTCAGGATTCTATCGTCACTCAGAATCAGCCTCTCTCAATCAAGTAGCATGCAGACTCAACATTTAAATCACATTCAAAAATCAGAAAATAAAATACAAAATAATAATTAAACATATCACATTCGGCTCATATTGTGTGTCATATTGCATGTTATCTCTGTTCACCACTCTGGGATTTTAGCTCTTACATTAACATTATGAAACATGAAATAAACTATTTTTTCAATAGTTAATACATACATACAGTAATATGCACGAAGCAACACGTACATGCTTTAAATCTGGGCTTTTCAGTGCCATTGAACATTAATCAATACAAGAACACTTTTTAAATGAACACATTATGTTCTTAACCTGGTGTTGGGAGTACATACCTGTTCAATTTCAAAGAGAGCAAAAGTTCAGGATTCTATCGTCACTCAGAATCAGCCTATCATAAAAAAAAGGACAACTGAAACATGTGGGCTATGACTCAAGAGGATAGAAGGACGATCGCTAACATACAGCTAAACAAAACACGAGGTTAGCTATGTTAGTAATCAGAGGTGGAAAGTAACGAATTACATTTACTCGCGTTACTGTAATTGAGTAGTTTTTTTGTGTATTTCTACTTTTTTAAGTAGTTTTTAAAATCTGTAATTTTACTTTTACTTAAGTATGTTTTGTTTAAAGTATTGTAATTCGCTACATTTTAAAACATATCCGTTACTGAGTAAAAAACAAACAAAAAAAAAACACATTATTAAAAAAATGAACTAGCCTACTATGGGTAAAACAGCGCACGCGCTCGTGCTCAGCATTGATTGATTGAAGGGCGGGAGAACAGACACGCAAAAACCACAAAAAATATGGAGACGGACAACACAGATTCTTTACACACACACGTGAGGCAAACCCCTGGTAAGTATGGGGATACTTTGGATATAGAAAAACGAACGCATGGTTGTCCTCGAGGCTCGAGCATAGCCTATTCATTTTGCAAAAATTGTGGACGCAAATTGGCTGCAAAAGAAGGAAACACATAGAACGTGTTCGGGAACACCATCCGTGCAGATTAAGATATGTCCCGTAACCGTTTATAAGTTAAGGCCGAATGATTTCTGTGATGCAGAGGGAATCCCGGAGTTTCATTATCATGAAAATGGAATTTAGCCTACAGTAACGCAGACGTCACGTAAAACACATGAAAGTAAAGCTGTACAATAAATAAATCAAATTGCGACATGGTCTGTAGTCTATATATTAAAGCACAAGAGACTGCTATATAAATGTATAATCTGCGTGTCTGTGTGAATCAGTGCGAATGAGACGAGCCGTTTCGTCTACTACATACTCAAGTACGCGACGTGCTAAGTGTTTTCAGCATCTCACAAACAATATGAGAACATGAAAACATGAACATCTCCAGAGCTGCTCTGAGAGAATGACCTTTGAGAAAAACCTTGTCAAATAGCCTACACTCTGAAACAGGACTTCATTACAACCCATCAAAATTTTGGTTTAACTACGAAGAAATGATGACATAGCCTAACTGTTGTGGGCCTACAATAGAATGTACTTCTCATAATAATATTAACAACAACAATAATAATACAGATTATTTAAACATTATTTAAGGATTTTTGTCCATGGTTTAATTGAGTACATCTGTTTTGCAGCACTTTGCCAAAAAATAAAAGGATAAAAAAATGTGTTAAACTTTTATTTGATTACCACCGTTTTGGATAATATATTTGTTTTAAATCATAAAAACAAAAAGGATTTTTCTGAATTAAATACCTTTCATAGAAGTCTATTGTTATTGAACATTTTAATAAATTATTAATGATAAAAAATAAGTTGTTAAATGAGTAGTTAAAATGAAAATGAAAATTACCCCATGATTTATCAGCCCTGAAATCATCCTAGGTGTAGGCTATATTTCTTTCAGACGAATACAATCGGAGTTATATTATTAATAAACACTCTGATGCTTCTGAGCTTTATAATGGCAGTGGATTGCAACCATCAGTTTAAAGCTCAAAAAAGTACACCATACGCAGTCTACTTACACCTTAAACGCAACTTATGCAACTCATGACGTCAGAAGTAGTGTAGTGCGTCCTGGCGTAGCGTAAATATCAGCAGTACGTCGCATTACTCGCATAAGTTGCGCTTTAGATTTAAGTCGAATACATATGTTCGTTTGGCCGGAAGCTAGTTATTTTACTTTAGAAAGTTTTAAATATGAATATCTTTCTTCACAAACTCAACGTTTTGTTTCAGAAGGCCTTTATTAACCCCCCGTTGCCGTGTGGAGCACTTTTATGATGGATGGATGCACTTTTATGATGGATAGATGCACTTTTATGAGCTTCAAACTGATGGTTGCAATCCACACCCCCGCTGTTAAAAAAGTAACTCAGTTACTTTTACTCTGAGTACATTTTAAATGAGCTACTTTTTACTTTTACTTGAGTAGATTTTTCGACCGGTACTTTTACTTGTACTTAAGTAAAAACAAATTGTAGTAATAGTACTTTTACTTGAGTAGAATATTTTATTACTCTTTCCACCTCTGTTAGTAATTTCTCAAACTCTCAAAACAGCAAAGTTCTCGACACATCTCGATTAAATGTAAGTGCAGTCATAATAAATTACACATACAAGTTACCATGTGCACTGAAACTAAAGTTTTAACAGGTATATCTAAATTTTACATTGCGCTGATGCCAGGGCCGTTTGAAGGAATTTGGGGGCCCCAAGCAAAATGGACATGGAGGCCCCCCCAATACCCCCCCCCCCCCCCCCACCGCAGCTTAGCCATAGTTCACCCACACTTTATATAAATAAAAAATGTTTACAGTGCAAATACTGCAGTTGCATATACTGTGCATAAAATTTTGAACATTTTCAACAATTGAACATTTGCAGTAACCTTGAAGTAACTGTTCAAGATCCATTGATAACTTAAAAATAATGTCATATTTGCATAAACTGTCACTACAGAAGCCTATATCCCGACACTAGCACATTAAAGGAACACTCCACCGTTTTTTGAAATAGGGCTTATCCACCTTCTTTTCTACATTTAGATAGGTGGGCAAATGCATTTTTGTCTCAGTACATGCATTGTTTTAGTTTGACAGGGTCGGCGCTAGCTTAGCTTAGCACAATGAATGGAATCCTTTGTTGCCAGCTAGCATGTCCTGAGTAAAAGTAATATATATAAAAAAAAAAAAAACACCTAATTACTTCTTGTGGCCTGCGTATTCACAACGAGTACAAATAGCGATGCAGATTAACACTAGGCAATTTCCTAGGCAGATATTGACTTATATATTAAGGACTATATTAGGGGGAAGCACAGGCGAAGCACTGCTACTTGGGCGTGATATCTCTGCGCCCAAGTAGCAGTGCTTCGCCTGTGCTTCCCCCTAATATAGTCCCAAGTCAATATCTGCATAGGAAATCGCCTAGTGTTAATCTGCATCGCTATTTGTACTCGTTGTGAATACGCAGGCCACAAGAAGTAATTAGGTGGGGTTTTTTTTATATATATTACTTTTACTCCAAAGGATTCCGTTCATTATGCTAAGCTAAGCTAGCGCCGACCCTGTCAAACTAAAACAATGCATGCACTGAGACAAAAATGCATTTGCCCACCTATCTAAATGTAGGAAAGAAGGTGAATAAGCCCTATTTCAAAAAACGGTGGAGTGTTCCTTTAAGATAAGCTATGAAAAAATCATGTACCTCTGCCTCTTTCTGGTTAAATAATGTTTATAGATGGATTAACTTACAAGTATTTATTAAGTAAAAAGACTTGTTTGCTAACAGTTAAATGACAATTAACTAAAGATTAAATTAAAGACTAACAATTTACCATCTATTAATGCTGGTTATTACCCCTGACTGAGCCTGGGTTCTCCCAAGTTTTTTTTTTTCTCCATTAGGTCACCTGATGGAGTTTTAGGACACCATTAGGTCACTTGATGGAGTTTTTTCGGTTCCTTGCCACTGTTGCCTTTGGCTTGCTCAGTTGGGGATATTAAACAAACTTTGTTGTATTATTTTATTTTAATGTAATACTGTGAAGCTGCTTTGATACAATCTGTATTGTGAAAAGCGCTATACAAATATACTTGATTTGATTTGATTATAAAAAAGTGTTACCGAAAAGATATGTTAGCAATTCCATATTTTGATATGGATTTTATGGATTTTATATTATTCTTATTTTGATATTAGAAGGGAAGGGATGCAGCTGCTTTCACAACTACCAATGCTTAAAAACATCCCGAGGTAATGTTTGATGCACGGAATTTATTGTGTGGTTTTCCTAACCCCCATTTGGGAAATAGATTATAACGGTGGAATAGTTAGTATAGCATGCCACTTTCATCAAAACCTATTACAAAGCTATAGCAATGTCATGTCATTAAATACGATAAACAGTGATTCTGGAACAGATCTGCGTCTTCCTTATCCCGTTAAAAAAAAACATATTATAGTATGTAACCATATTCCGTCCTTTCGAAAAAAAAAGTTGCACTAACTGTTCGTTACAAGCAGCATTTGCCGTCAGGCAGATAGCTAACATAAACATATTTTTTGCTAGCCTACCTGCTGCAAAAGTACACCATTTGTACAAGACAAGTAGAGCTATTTTATCCAGTGTAATTTATCACGTATCACTATATTTTTTTACCTTTAACTTCTTTCTTTTCTGTCTTCCTGAAGCATAATTCGCTTCATGATAACTTCCGAGGAGGTTTTGTATTTTGCCGGCAGCAGAGATCGCGTGGTTGGCTGGCTGCTGTCAGCGACTACTGAGGGGGGCCCCCTTGAGGGGGATCCCGATAACAGTGTCATTGCACTTTACTGCATTGACTATCAAAGGGGCGCTCACAGTTTGTCGTTGCATTTTAATCTTAACCAGTCGTTGTCTTGGGGCCCCAGGCCAGCTCGGGGCCCCAAGCAATTGCTTGGTTTGATTGTCTTGTCGCGACGGGCCTGGCTGATGCGAACACGTACCTCTCTCAATCAAGTAGAATGCAGACTGAGAAAAGAACGCGAAAATTCTGTATATGACCTCACATCCAATAGAGGGCGCACATACACAAAAAAATAACTCTCCCAATACCTATAAAGCTACCATGACATAACTGAACAATACAGTATTTTGGTGAAATAAACTCACAAACAATAGAAAATAAAAGATAAAAGGTTGCAAAAATATATGTCATTATTTGACCTGTTACACAGAGTTGGCCAATTACAATATTTTTGTCATCCTTGATGAAATACTTCCACACATCTGACGTGTGGTGTCTGTTGGTGACGTTCGCCATTTTTAATTCATTTATGGTTAAAGGACGCTCGAGTAGTCGATTGTTTCCGACAGCGTCAACTAGTGGTTGAACTAGTCGATCTATCGACTACTCGACTAGTCTATGCAAGCCCTATTTCTTTACAAAGATAAATTAAGAAATTATGTTTACTTTATTATTCAGTAAAACAATATGGTATTGTAAATATTATAGTTACTTGTTCATCATTGTGTCAGTGTTTTTATACAATATGTAAGAATTTTGTAAAAAATATATATCTAAAAATCACTTGCACAGTGTGATATATTTCCTGCACTTGTGTACTTACAAATAATTGTAAAAGATTTTTAATTTCAGAGAAATTCCCATTTTAAATAATGGCTCATTCCTGGTCATTGTCGCCTGTCACCTAACTGTTTTATATATAAAAAGGTTATATATGTGTGTGTGTGTGTGCACAATATCCATGTTATCCCTGGTTTCCGCTTGCTCTGCCATAGTAACCATGGTGGACAACTGCGTTACATCTAACGGCACACTTTTTTATATATAAAAAGGTTATATATGTGTGTGTGTGCACATGATGATGATCAGGAAGCAACGTATTACTCACATGATGACAGGGAGGTGACGGCGGTTACCCCTCCCACTGAACGGCATGGCCAATCCAAAGCTATTACTGTATAAGAGAAGTAATGTTGGTCAGCTTATATCTGTAATAGTGGCCATACATCTACTGAAGTAAACGTTTAAGTTAAATTCAAGTGTATGCAATTCCATGGGGGCTATACCAAAGTATCTTTGATTGTGTAAACGTGAATGTGACTGATCTGAGGTACAGTAAATAGCAATTACCTCTGTTTGGTGATCAAATATGATGAGCTTATGTATGTGAGACCCGCGTGACGTGATGACCTCTGAGCGTCATAGTTTCCTAATCTGGAACAGGTAAAATATAGGCTACTTAAAGAGTTAAAAAGAATAATCAAACATTCGCTCACTTTTAATGATGCTCAGAAATCATTCAAACCTTTTTCATTTATTGAGTCAGATGAAATAACGAGGTAATACATATGAGAAAATGTATTTAATTTAATCTTGTTGTGTTGCGTAAAAGGAAAGACAGTAACCCGCAGAAACTTTCACCTGTATTATTGGAGACCGTCATTGGACCTTTATTCGGGCTTACACGGTTCAGTTACGTACCTCTTCAGGTTGGGATTTGCACAGCAGATGGTTTGAGAGAAGTAGACAAGCAGACTTGTGTTAAAACACAACATGACCGCTAGAGGGAGCAAGAAACCCCACAACATCGGCCGCTTCAGATCAAACGTTCCCGCCTTGTCCAGAGACACTAACCAACAGCTAAAGATAAGGGCCCGTATTCATAAAGAATCTTAATGCAAAGAGTAGCTCCTAGTGACAAAATTCTAAGAAAATTCTTAGAAATGTGGGCGTTTACTCTTAAATTTAAAGAAAAAATCCTAGTAAAGAAAAAAGTAATTCAGAAAGCATCTTAACCCTTAAAAGAGGTCTTAAGGTCAAAATTGTTAGGAGCACGGACGAGGACTTTTAAGAGGCTTAAGAGTTTCTTTAGCAGAGGAGAAAATGGCAGAAAGACGAAGAAGGAGAAGAAATGTGTTGTAGACAATGGATGACAGTGAGTTAATAAGACGCTATAGATTAGATCATGCAGGGATCATGTTTGTGACAGATCTTTTTAGAGACACGCTAATATCTCCAACACAGCGCAGAAATGCCATAGCGCCCGAAATGAAAGTAATCACTACATTACGATATTTGGCAACTGGGAAAATTCCATGTTTGATACATTAAAACCAACATTCAAACCACCATTTAAATAGACATGCCAACAATCAGTGTAATTAGAAAGAGTGGAACAATTTTTATCATTCTAAGCCAAGCAAATACCTTATAGGAAATCAGCAGCATGGTTAATAAAATAAGGATTTATATATATAATGTGTGTGTGTGAGAACGGTCAAATAGGAAAAATTACGCATGTAATTTCAAAGTGAAGGCTTAGAATAGACCCTATACTTAAAATCACTTTTTTCCCCTTCTTGGACAACCAACCAATCACAGTCTTCAAAAGATTGTGTCATACATAGCAACGGGGTCAACCCCGCCTTCTTACTAAGATAAAAGTTTTTGTCTTTTCCTTACTCAGAGTTGCTCTCAGATCAGTTCCGAATTGCTCTTAAGCTAAGACTCCTACGTAAAAGTTTTTAAGCTAAATTAAGAGTTTTCTGAGAGGATTCTTAGAATCTTTATGAATACGGGCCAAGATCTTTATCCCCAAGGGGAAATTTAGTCGTTACATCAGCATAAACAGGACAGAAACAAATATTACACTTAAGACAAAAAAACATATTGCAACTTTGTATTCCGAAGATAAATTATGTAGGGAGACCAAAAAAAAAAACTGGTCCCATGGTAGTGTCAATACTAAGATATGCTCATATTAAAAGTCTAGCTGCTGTTGGAACAAATAATCTTCGGTAGCGCTCCTTCTTACACCGGGGGAGCAACAGTCTCTGACTAAAGGAGCTACCTAAGGTCCCAACTGTCTCATACAGAGGGTGTGAGGGGTTGTTCATGATGTTGATAGCTTAGCCAACATCCTCCTCTCACCCACCTGCTCCACTGAGTCCAGAGGACAGTCCACGATAGAGCTGGCCCTCCTAATCATTTTTTCAAGCCTTTTCTTATCCCTCAGTGATTCCACCACTCCAGCTGACCACTGCATAAAAAATTACTGATGCAACTGTCGTATCATAAAAAGTTTTCAGTAGTGTCTACTCCTACACACCCCAAAAGACCTCATTCTCCTCAGCAAATGTAGGCGATTTTGGCCCTTCCTATACAGAGCACTCGTGTTGTCTGACCAGTCCAATGTAATGTTTATATTTTTATGGTGCCTATTTCTAGATACCTTTAACCTTATTTTGATTACTCTCAGGTTATGTAAAGTAAGTCAAATATGTCCGAAATCATAAGCATTTGAATTTTCATACTCACAATCCATAGGACAGAAGATTTCTCTGTGGTCTGTTTAGCTCACTTTTGTAGAAATCAAAGACTTTTGGCAGGCAAGCTTTCTTAGTTTCAATGAAATATAGTTTTATTATTTACAGTTAACTAATTTACATATAAAGTAGGGCCTACTAAAATATTAAAAGACAAAACAACATCAAAAGTAAATCATTGCATTTTACAATCAGTTTACAAGCACTGTCTGTCAGATGCTTCAAATCTAACACCGGAGAGGCCGTTCCTAAAAATCGGTGTCTGCCTTCATCTTCTCCTTTCAGCACAAAAACGATATAAATACCATTTGTTTTCTCACACAAACCGCTCGTTTCGTGTCTTAGGCCATCAATGTGTACTTACGATGGGGAATTGTTTAATTTGGACTTCTCTGTGCATGCTCTTTGAGGTGGTGACCATAGACCTGCATTACATGACTGACAGACAAGAACGGTTTGACCTAAAAATATCAAAATTGAAACTACTGCGGAAACAAAGACCCCTACATCTTGGATGCCCTTGAGGTAAGCTAAAACATAAAATAAATTTAATTTCAAAGTGAACTATCCCTTTAAAATGTCCACAAAAAGAAAATCTCTGAAATAACAATTTGAGGAATCTGTCCAATATGAACATTGAGAACAGCCCCAAGGTCTCTTTCATCCAAGCAGGTTGTCACCACCACAGGCTACAGCAACCAGCTATCTAAAGAATAACAGAAAGACATATGCTATTTAAATTCTCATTTTACTTTCCACTTACTTTGTTAAAAAAAGACGGTTTTACTTAGAATTACCAATTAAAAGAGTGACCAGATGGCCTTTTCCTCCTTCACGTTCCCCTTCTCTCTCTTCCTACAGGCTAAGTGGTCAGCACTCTGTCGTCCTCTCAGCAGCCACAACTTCACATAGCTCATGGGCTCAAACTGTGCCAATGGTGGCCCATTGCGGCTCAGGAAAAGGATGCTGCTCAGTCTACCAATCCCAAGAGAGCTCCTAAGTGGAGTAAGGGTGGTGTTCATAGAATTAAATCCTCTCTCACATTCTGCAGTGGACACAGCAACTGATTCCAGTGCAGTGACAAGTGGCTTCAAATCCTCTGGGACTGCTTTTCCACCACTCTCCTTGTACTCCCTGAAACCATTAATTGCAGGTCTTTCAGGGAGGTGCAACCTCTTGCACATCGAAACCACCTCTACTGTGGAGGACATTCACAGGCAGCTCGTTCTTTTATGTATTATCGCGCATGAATGGTTTAAAAGCATTTGCATTAATAAGTGCGTTAACAGCGCTAATTTGTTTATTTAATATAAAATCGCAACATTTTGCGTCATATAATCGCGTAGGCTTGAAATCGCGATTGCGATTGCGATACGATTAATCGTGCAGCACTAATATATATATATATTAGTGGTGGGCCGTTATCGGCGTTAACGCGCTGCGTTAACGCGAGACTCTTATCGCGCGATAAAAAAAATATCGCCGTTAATCTATTCCCCAAGTAGGGTTGGGAGATGGCTCTACTACACAAGCTATGATGACGCAATCTACCCGCGGCCGCGAGGTAACCCGGCTGCAACGCATATTCGTCGTCATCTTAAGTAAACACGGCTGAAAGTGAAAGTTGCAACATCCATTATTTGGACTTGGTTCGGATTTAAGCCGTCCGACAAACAGCAGCAAACTATCCGAGTGTGTGGGGAACGGTTCGGTAAGTTAACACACGACTAATCCGTTCTACCACCTCAAATTCAAAACGAAACTGAAACTGATATCACTGAATACCAGCGCACGCGTATTATTCTCAATCCAATATATCTTAGTGGTGTAACGTTAACACATAATCTCTGTCTACGCCCGATTTTAAGAATCGTTGTTGTGTTTCTTTTTAACTGAAAAGACATAAGTTCGACAATATTATGACTTTAAATTTGGGGTTTCATAAGCTCAAAGCTATAATAAACATTAGACCTACTTAAGATCTCTGCAGCTAGTAGGGGTTGCACGACTACTGATTTCTGCTAGTCGATTTCTTATCAAAACAATACTCGAGTTACTCGACTACTCGTCGTTCATGCTACTGTAAATGAAATAGCTAGATCTTAGCAATAAACATTTATTAATTCATAGCCTAATGCAACAATTACATAAGTAAACTCTCAAAACATTATAATTATGACATTTCATTTTTAAATTTTCATGTAAAAGTCTAAAGCCAAATAAATAGCCGTTCTTGCCTTTCATTTCAGACGTCTGCTTCTAGGGGCCGTTCACATATCGCGTCTTTTTTGCGCTCAAGGTCGTTATTTCAAATGTAGGCGCGCGAGCGCGCTCATAATGAAAGCAACATGGTGCGCTAGTTTTTCCAGGCGGGTTTTTCCTTCTCATCTCCAGAAATATATCTAGTAGTAGTAAAGCTAATGCAAGGGCTAGAAATAAATAAGGCCCCGATCACACCTGACGCGTTTTTTGCAGTGAGAGGCGCCTGTTTTCAATTGGTTTCCTATGGCAGCGAGCGTTCTGCGCGCTGTTTATGCGCCTGCTGCGCCTCGCGTTTTACCGCCTGCTGCGCCTCGCGTTTTTGAAGTTGAAAAAAAAGCAACTCCGAGCGGAAAAGGCGCCCGACGTCATCGCGTTTTTTTCCACTGTCCAATCGAGTGAATGGAGAGGCGGGCCTTCCGTTGTAGTGATGAACGCTACAGTTGCTTGAACGTCCGGAGAGTGCGATGATGGAGGATAAACTAGTGGTGCTCTCGTGGGTTACCAAGAGCTTAACGACTTCACGAACCGTAACTACCACAATGTTAACAGAAAGTAAATAAAGTTAATAAAAGGCTGATTTGACTTTTACTTGACTGACAGGACAGCTGTTTCAGTAGTTGGCTAGCAACATAAAAAACGCAGCGCACTAAAAACTGTGCACCTCGCGTTTTCGAACCTGAAAAACGCGTCAGGTGTGATCGGGGCCTTAATCCTTTGCTGAATGATACTTCTTCGTCGTCATCATGTAGAGCGCAGTTTGGTTGCATAGCAACGACAGACGCCGCGGGAGCGCAACATAGACAGTAAAAGAAATGGACACAGCGACCCCATTGGGACTCAATTGAGACAAGTGAAGCCCATTTTTAGCGATTTCTTAGCACTTCCTTTCCTGACGCGCAGACTCAAACCGAGCAAAGCGTTACACGGACCACGTGAGCAACCCGTCTGTCTTCTAGTAGCTGTGCCAAGAGAAATCTGAATCATTCCCTTCCGAATCTTGCAGAGACGGAGAGTGTGAGTAGGAATTGTCCATGAGCATGGAGCAGGATCAACTTTTGCTAGGTATTCTAATTAATTATATTGTCATTTTGCCTCTACGTCCCCCCGATTGCCAGCGAGCTTCTCCTCCTGTCCATACGGTAATCTCTCTAATGTGCGACAAAGAGTCGCTTGGTTATGACGCAATCGTTAGCATACTTTTACAAAAACTGCTTCTACGGGGCCATAACATAAGCTACAAGGTAATGGAGCATTTTATACATTGTCATGTTTCTTTAGAAATAAAAAATGGACAAATAGAGTCTTCAAACGCCTCAGATGTAAAGTTATTCGCTGTCAAAGTGACGCCAAAATGAATGGAAGTCAATGGGATTGCTAACGCAAGTGAAGTTCCGCTCAAGATGGCGGAACCCGGCCGACTTCAACTTCCGGTCGACTTCCTTCCCGCTTGGAGCGCAAGCGCTTGTAGGAGACAGCGGCACGGCCACGCGCTTTCCACACGTTTTTAGACGCGATATGTGAACGGCCTCTTGCAGAGTTGGCCAATTACAATATTTTTGTCATCCTTGATGAAATACTTCCACACATCTGACGTGTGGTGTCTGTTGGTGACGTTCACCATTTTTAATTAATTTATGGTTAATGGACGCTCGAGTAGTCGATTGTTTCCGACAGCGTCGACTAGTGGTTGAAGTAGTCGATCTATCGACTACTCGACTAGTCTATGCAAGCCCTAGCAGCTAGTGTACTTAAATTTATCTGCAAAATTATGTTGTATACTTAAAGTTTTGCACAATATATGTTCTCAAAACTACATATACCCTTTAAAAAAAATTAGCAGTTGTTTAGCAGGGTCTGTGTAACCTGTTCTGTAATGGTTTTATTATAATATACTGTATATCGTTATCGCAAGAGGCTGCAATGTATATCAAAATATAGATTTTAGGCCATATCGCCCATCCCTAATTGATAGCCTATAGTAGTTGATAATAACATAGGCCTATGTTGCCTACGGACGGTAACAGTACAGAAGTAACCTTTTACAGTCTATGAGTAGAACAGCTTTCTCAAGCAGTTTGTGATGCATTGTGGAAACAGGAGATGAGCCCCTGGTCTAATGTGCCACCTGGCTTGAGAAACCCGTTCTCAAAGACTTAGCCTACTTTTATAGTCATTATTTGGGTAGCACACATATTCTGAATGCCTTCGGCAGAATTCAAATGAGCCATTTTAATCTAGATTAATCTAGATTAATTTCAAAATTAATCTAGATTAATCTAGATTAAAAAAAATAATCTATGCCCACCTCTAATATATATATAATGGGTTTGCATACATAATATGAGATTTTTTACACAGGAAAAAAGAACAAGGTTGAATATCTTAATATATATTTTCTTAAATAATTCATTATAATACATTTAAAAAAAGCATTTTTTGTTATTTATAGGCCTGAGAGATGAAACGACAGTTAAATTCACCAAGAAAAAGAGGAAAAAATAAAGCAGTTAGCCATTTTTGCTTGTGGATGAAAATATTTGGATATAAAAATTAACAACATATTCAAGAGATGACAATTTTGGGATTTCGTAATAAAAATAAATAACATCGTTAAGGATAAAACGGTAGTTCACATTAGTAGGGTTAAATAAAATAACTTAAATCAACCCCAAATGTATTCACAAAATAAATGGGCAGCAGTTTCTTCAAAAAGACCACAAAATGAGCAAGTTTAATCAATATCAAGATATTTACAGATAGATGAATTAAACGTGTCCGTTCGAATCTTTTAAGTTGTTGCGCGTGTGATAACGCGTCGTAGGTCACATGATAACGTCAACATGGCAGATGTCCGGTTCGCATTCATACTCAACGAGATTTGGCTATAAAGTACCTACTCTTTTAGCGCTCGTTAAGTAAGTACTCATTGAAATTAGGTACCTACTCATTGAGTATGCGGTTTGGAACGCAGCCTCTGTGAAGTTCTCACCTCTCTCTCCTGCTGGGAGTGACAATAGGGCTCATTTACATATCATTTAGATAAGCCATACCCCCTGTAAAGCTGTAAAGCACATGGGGGAGCAAAAAGGTCAGGAAAATGTGCCATCAAAGAAAAAAGAAAAAGTTTGCAAACAGGTAATAAATAAATAAATGTCTCTTAGCATCTACCGATAAAACTGTATAGGCAACTCTTATGTACGCTGAATAAAAAATAAGATAAACTCTAGACAATGTTCAAATCAAAAACAGGATGTGCTATGTGATATAGGCTATATATATATATATATATATATATATATATATATATTAGTGCTGTCAACGTTAACGCGTTAACTCATGCGATTAATCAAAAATTATTAACGCGTTAGTATTTTTTTAACGCAAATAAAAAATGTAAACAACTTTTTCCGGAACTTTTTTCCGTTATTGTAGGCAGCGCGGGGCCGCGGCGCGGCTTTCTTTGATGAGGACATGGCAAACGAGAGTAACTTTTCTGTGAACTTAACGTTAATGTAAATACGATGGCAGAAGAGAAGGTGCCCGCTCTGCTGAACGGCAAGTTTCGTTATAAAAAGCTTCCTGATGGAAGTTTTGATAAAACCAAAGTTGTGTGCACTTATTGCAGTGATGAATTGGCCTTCCACAGAAGCACGACAAGTTTGAAGTACCATCTCCGGGCGAAGCACATTTTTGCAATTGTTGTTAGCAAAGAGGCTAATGTTAGTGCTGAGACCGGGTCAGCTAGCCGTGCTCGTCAGACGACACTGGCAGAGTACAGCCGCGGCTCTGTCAACAAAAAGACGACCAATAAGCTAACTACTGCATTTGCTAAATGGATCGCCGCAGACTGCAGGCCCATCAACATAGTTCAGGACCGGGGGCTTCAAGACGTCATTCAGATCGCCACAGGCGACCCGTCATACAAGCTGCCTTCGAGGGGAACTGTTGTTACGAAAATACATGAACTGTACGACACTGAAAAAGCAACCAAAATAAAGCAGTTGACAGAAGGTACTTTCATTGCCCTTACTGGAGACCACTGGACTTCAGTAAGTAACCACAACTACCTTGGTGTAACGGCACACCTAATCGATGACAACTGGCAGCTGCACTCATTCACTTTAGGAGTATTAAAAACAGAAGAAAGACATTTTGCCGAAGCATGCGCTAGCCAGTTTCTCAAAGTTGCTAATGACTGGGAGATTACCGCTAAAGTTACAACTATAGGAACAGACAGCGCTCGCAATATGATTGCCGCTGCAAGAAGTCTACCGTTCGAGCATTTGCCGTGTGTGGTGCACATGATACAAAGGGTGATCACCGTGGCTTTACGGGACAGCGGATTTGACAGCGTTTTAGCAAAGTGCTGTAAAATAGTCGGCCACTTCAGACACAGTCCCGCTAACACAGCTGAGCTCAAAGCTCAGCAAGCTTCTCACGGACTAATAGAGGAGTCCCTTGTCCAGGATGTACCGACGCGCTGGAATTCAACTCTTGAAATGATAAGGCGGATTCAACACAACAAAGATCCACTGAAAGCAACCTTGGAACAGCAGAAGCAGAACTTAGCCATGCTAACTTCAGCTGAATACGACAGGCTGTCAAAGTTGGAAACGTTACTGGAGCCTTGCAGGTAACGTTTATATGATTTCTTTAAATTTTACTGATGAAAAAAAAATAATAATCTACGTAACACTTTACAATACATTAGTTAATGTAACGTTATTAAACTAACCATGATCAATTTATTTGTTACTGTATTGGTTCATCTTTGTTAACTATAGTTAATAAAAATACAGCGTTTCATTGTTTGTTCATGTTAGTTCACGGTACATTAACTAATGATAACAATATTTTAGTAAAGTATAAATGTCGAAATTAACATTAACAAGATTAATAAATGCTGTTTATGTGCAGTTTATTATTAGCTAATGTTAACTAATAATAATAACAGGTTATGATTAGCTTTATTATTAACTAATGTTAACTAATGAACCGTATTGTAAAGTGTTATCAAAATCCAAGTTATTTAGACATTATAAAAAATGTCATTATAAATAATTTGATAAATAATGTTATTTTTAAGTTGTGTTATTTGTAAGTTATTTAGACATAGTGGCTGTACCCTAAACAGATGACATCTGAATAAAAACTAGTCATTAAGTCAATTGTGTGGTGTTGTGTTTTCACTGTAGGTACATCACTGAGCTCCTAGGTGGTGAGAAGTATGTGTCCTGCTCCGTGGTGCTGCCTGCACTTTGTCATCTCCTGCGTACGATGGAGGTGTCAGATGTCGATCCTGCATACATAGCACGCTTCAAGACTGCATTCACAAAAGACCTCACTATACGAAAGGAGAAGTCAAACATGCCATGGTTAAAGGTAGCAACCGCTCTTGATCCTCGATTCAAGGACCTTAGGTGCTTGCCCAAAGCAGAGAGGAGAGAGGTGTGGCAAAAGCTGAGTGAGATGCTGAAGGACAGAGAAACTGCACCACAGACCTCTGGAGAAAAAGTGGAGACAGAGCCACCAAAGAAGAAGATGGCTCTCCTTCTGATGGGATCAGAGTCAGAGTCTGATGATGATGATGTACTGTCCACAGATAAATATCTGGAGAGGTACAAGGCAGAGCCCTGTGCCAGCATAGAAACATGTCCACTACTGTGGTGGTCATCACAATCAGGTGCATATGGTAAGCTGGCCCATATTGCAAAAAGGTACTTGGCTACACCTGCCACAACAGTGCCATGTGAGAGACTGTTCTCTGTGGCAGGCCACATTCTGCAGAAGAAGAGGTCAGCTCTATCGTCTGAAAATGTGAACAAGCTAGTCTGCTTGAGCAACTGGTTGAAAGGAGAGTTGACGTATGATTGATTGACATAAGGAATGTAGCACAGATTTACACTGTTTGAAGTGAATCTTCAACCAATAATATAGAGACTGTTCACTCTGTCTCTTAAGACATTGTTCCATTTCCAAAATAGGCCTGCTTTTTGTTGCAGTCATTTGAGGTGATGTTACCATCCAGACATTTTACAATAAAGCAATTTGTCACTACGTGTAGACATGACATTGCAACAGTTGCCTGCTAAATATGTCTGTAGTTCATATGGATGCTTCAACAAATTGTTATTAAACATTTGTTCTATAAACATTTGTTCTATAAATGTTAATTTTTGATAAAACCAAAACTGAAGAATCAGATTGCCATGGATGCTTCAACAAATTTTATTGAACATTTGTTCTGTAAATGTGAATGTTTGATAAAAATAAAGAATCTGTTTCCTTAAACCAGATTGCCATGCATATTTCAACACTGCATGTTTACAAGTCATTTTGCGATTAATCATGATTAATCACAGGCTATGATTGTGATTAACTTGATTAATTTTTTTAATCGATTGACAGCACTAATATATATATATATATATATATATATATATGAGGAGCTCTTTTCCAAAACGGGATAAATCCATTTCAGTAGTTTTCAGGAAAATTACATTTTTTACCTAGACCCACACATTTTGTGAATATTCAATTTATCCTGTTAAAATGTTTTTTTGGCTCAGTCTGAACATGTTGAACAATGATTATTAAATCAAACAACAATTTTGTTGATGATAAATTCAAAGTTAATTTATTTATTTTTCAAAACGGCATAAATCCATCAACTTTTGGAAAAAAATGATGGTTTGTCTTTTACAAAACAAACAAACAAGAGAACGTGCAACATATAATCAGGTACTCATAGTATAGATTAATATAAATTAAATAAGTGCAAATGCATGAAATAAATAAAAGCCAAATAAAATAAATAGTAAAATAAAATAAATAGTAAATTAAATAAATAGTAAAAATAAAATAAATATTTCCAGTGACATGTTCTAATATTGTCCACCACATAAAACAAATAATTAAAAAATAACACGCATACAAATACCAGTCCTTAAATACAATAATGTTAAAAATACATTCAAATCATTTAATAACACATTTAGGCTAATAGTCATTCGGTGCCGAACCTGAAAAAAGTAATAGTTTTTTCTTTTTTTTTTAAGTTATTAAGTAATACATTTAGAGTCATTTTAGTAAAGTGTCAAACCTGTAACAAGTAGGACCAATATGTCCACTACATATGCATGAAAAAAAAACAAATTATTAAAAATATTCAATAATAACGATATTCAATAGGCAAGTCAGTCAGTAATAAATTAAAATAAATACAAACATTGGCAATTCAGTAAAGTGTCTAACCCCATTGTCTGCTTTACATAAAACAAATCACATAGTGTGTGTGTATGTCCTTTGAATATGTGAGAGGAGAGAGCCTGTGTGTGTGTGTGTGTGTGTGTGTGTGTGTGTGTGTGTGTGTGTGTGTGTATGTGTGTGTGTGTGTGTGTGTGTGTGTGTGTGTGTGTGTGTGTGTGTGACACCCACGAGAGAGAGTGAGTGAGTGAGTGAGTGAGTGTGAGGGTGTGAGAGAGAGAGTCTTTTTTTGGGGGGTGTAATGTGTCAAGCCTATAACAAGTAGGACCAATTTGTCCAACAAATATGCATGAAAAACATTCAATATTCAATAATGCATTCAATAGTGCAATACATTCAGTAAGGCATACAGTAAAGTGTCGAACCTGTAAAACAGTTGTCTGCTATACATCTAAAAAAAATCACATAGTGTCTGTGTGTGAGATGTGCTTTGAGTGTGTAAGAAGACAGAGAGAGAGAGAGAGAAAGGGTGTGTGTGTGTGTGGATCACTCGTCATCACTCAGGCCTGCATTGTCAGTCACCTGATACAGTGCATCATCATAAAAAGCCCTCACAGCATCAGACACACCTATTGCTCCTAATAGTGCCAGCACATCTTTCTTTTTTGCGGCCTTGACAGAGCTTTGCTTTGGAAGTACTTCAGGTTTCAGGTCAGCCCACCGCTTGCCCCGCTTTAACACACTATGGAAACAATAATCCCCGTTGTAAGTCGTCTTTACACCCACCTTGTTGGTACTCAAGTCAAGCATTCGTGCTTCACTGATTTTAAAGCTCCTCTGAGCCCTAACACAGTCATTTGAGGCTGACCTGTAATCAAACGCCTCCCAGTCTGTGCCATAAACATGAACGTTGCCAAATTGCTGCAGGATGGAGTGGTATTCCTGTGGTAGCAGAATTGTGTCCATTTTCCTGATCTTCTGCTCAATTCTGCCAAAGACTCGGTCTGCAGGGAGATAACTGTGGCCCCGTACTGGAAAGGTGTGCTCTATGCCAAGGTTGGGGAAAAGCTGCCGAAGTTCCATCAGCATGGACACCATGCTCATGTTCTTGTTCTGCCCAAAACAAGAGTCACTGAACAGCCGAAGCCCCCTGGATCTGCTGACTTTGTCCTGAAGTTGAACCTTGAGGCAGTCATTCAGCGCAGAAGCAATCATATTGCTGTCTTTGCTACCCTCATTCTCCTGCCACACATACAGATGGACATCATCTTTTTCCTGGTAACTGTTCTCCCCATGGTGCACAACCACACCAAACAGGTACAGATACATCTGGCGTGAGTAATAGGCCTGTCCTATCGCGGTTTTTGGAAGCACCAGGTTTTGCATCATATCAAAACAGAGGGTCACATGACCTTCAGCAACCCTGCCTAACATGTCATAAAAAACGCGCGCTCTGCGACGATGCAAGATGAATGATGCCGATTCCATCCTCTTCTCTGTGTCAGTAAGGTTTGGGTCTGTAATCCTGATCTTGTACTTGGCACAATCAGCGCATGCATCTGTAGCTGGGTGACCGAAGCCAAGATTGAATTCTTTGGAAAACACAGAATAATAGAGGGAATAGCTGGTTTGAGCATGGCTTTGAGCCTCAAAGAGCTCATGCATCTTGTGCACATTCAGGTCACTGGGGAGATACTTGCGGCCTGGTGCTCCTCTCCGGCCATAATGGCTGGCTCTGCAGGTGAAAGACTGTATGTGCTCAACAATGAGTTGCCTTCTCCTTGCATGCTCCTCACTGTGTCGTGCACCACCTCTTCTCTCTGGGCGAGCCTCAGCAGTCTCAGCATAATATTGAGCCACCCGGGACACACGGCCTTTGCCGATGCCTGTGAAAGTATTTAGATTGTCATATACATTGGAGCCAGTATGAAATAAACAGAATTACACACAACTAACTATTACTCCCTCCCCCTTTCAGTTTTCTCCTTAGCAGGGGTTAGGAACTGCTTTTGCTTAACATATCACCTTTCACACACACATCTCTCTCTCTCTCTCTAAATACAATCAGCTTTATTGGCATGACAAAAAAAAAAAAAAAATACATTTTGTATTGCCAAAGCATCAAAACCTCATAGAAAATGTGTGTGTGAGCCCTGCTCTATAGCAATGACATACCATGTAACAACAACATAATGTCCAATCATATGCAACAACAATCACATCTTTGCACATATCCCTGCACTGTTTACTGGCTGCATTTTGTACTTTTGCACTATCACTACACACAATCTACCATAGGACCTTATCATGGTCAGTGTATCAAAGGCCAGTCTATCTATCAGTAGGCTAGTAGAACTATTCAGTACTTTAAATGTCACGTTAGCCAGGGCTGCCAACTTTTGAGTTTAGCTTGGAGTGAGATTTTTTTTATTATTATTTTTTTTTTAATGACTGGTAGGATACAGTTTTTATTATTGCTTGACAAAAATTTCAAGATTTAAATTCCATTCTTGTGATTTGATTCCGATTTTGATTCAATATTGACTAATTTGGATACATGTTTATTTTAAATTTTATTAAAAAAAATAATTTCACCTAATGCTGTAAACATAAAGGGCCCAATCTGCTGGTATTATTAAAGGTTAAAAATAACAAATTAAATATAATGCAGTTTTTGTTATAATAACAATTATTTAATGACATAAGTAAAAATATAATACGTAATATAGTGCTCAGCAAAATCTCCTCTCTAGCTATTTTTTCTATTCAGTTAACATGCTATGGTCATTAAATGGCTTTCCTGAGGTAAATGTAACGTTATGTGACATAATTGTTCTCCTGCTGTTATATTGGCCTCTTTCCGTGGTTGAAAAACACAAATTGGTCGATATTATGTATACTTTCGGTAAGTTGTACTGCATCTTTAAATAAAAAAGTAACAGATGATGGGTTCACTTGCACTTGAACTTGAACTGAGGCGCTCAGCGATCTGCCACGTCACATCACATTTACAAGCGCCAAACGTATTTTTGTCTGAATTTCGTCATACAATTGACGAAATCTAAGAGCTGAGAATTAGTTTAATATTAAAAGTACCTCTTTGCTCCGCAATTTTTCTGTGCGTGAGAGTTGGCAGCCCTGCCGTTAGCAGGCTTCTTACAGGAAAATATCTTTATCGCGAGGGTGAAACCTACAAAACGGTATTATACTAGTCAATTCTGAAACGAAAGTTGTACTCACCAAACACTTTTATGAAGGTCGCCTTGCAAACGGGCACTTTCTCCGGATGTCTGTTGCACAAAAGACTGTACTTAACAGATACGTTCCGGTCTTTTTGTTTGTTAATGTCCTGGACTTTCGGACGCTTCCTTGTCACTTGCGTGATGTCCAGGAGATGAAGTATGGCCTGGTCCTGGTCAACCTTGTTTGGTTTTTCATAAAAATAGTTGAAATTTACCATCAGATCGTCCGGCGACAGCCTCTCGGCCTGACAGAAACCTTTGGCGGCAGCTTTGTGTTGACATCCCACTGTTGGTATTAACGCGCCACCCGAGTGACGAACCTTCTTTTTTTGTTGTTTTTTGTGATTTTCTTTGTCCAGTCTGCGTTTTCTACCCCCTGGTGTAGGTCTCACTGGCTCATCAAGGCCATCAAAAGTGTTACTACAGTTTAAAGCACTCATTTTGAGGAATGAATGAACATAAACAAAGTAACAAACCTCTGTTCAGATCGCCGCCTATTTGGATTGCGTAGAACGCTTACCGAATTCTGATTGGTCGAGAGGATATATCCCGTTTAGGCTAAAAATAGGTTCGGCGCTTATCTCGTTTTGGAAAGAAACTGCATTTTGCAGTACATTTTAAACAAGGAAATATAGCGATTTGTCATGAAACGTTGATGGAGCAGTTAATAGGTTCAGTACACAGCAAAATAACATGACAAACTCATTTTTTTAAAAAATGGCGTTTATCCCGTTTTGGAAAAGAGCTCTTCATATATATATATATATATATATATATATATATATGTGGCGAGGGGGGCGTGGTTTTGCGAAGTCTGTAGCAGGAGAGAAAGGAGGGGGCCGATCGGTGAGTAAGTAGGTCAAGTGCAAAATGATGAACACCTGTGTCTGATTGCAGTGATTGGCGTGGAGAGACCGGATATAAGCTGGCATTCGGGAGGAGGAGAGAGAGAGAGTTGGACTGAAACCTCACTGAGCGTCTGTGTCTTTTGAGTGGAAGCTGTCTTGTTGTTTTGTTTCTTGTTAAGCTGTGCGTGGCACGGTGAATGCGCTACGTGCGCCCTTTTTGTTTGTTTACTTTTATTTATAATAAACTGAGTGTTTCAGTCACGCCGACCCCTGTCTTCTTCCTTCCTTACCCATACGAACATTGAACCTTATTACACTGGTGCCGAAACCCGGGAAGGAAGAAGATCGCCGCCGCCATGCAGACTCCGCCAGGAACGCCATTTGCGGACATCATCCAATCGCTCGCGGGTCTTCACCAAGAACATCACCAACATCTGCTGGCCATAAAAGAGGAGCAGGACAAACGGTTCGAGGCGCTCCTCCGTGGCCAGCATGAAGACCGCGAGCTGTTCCGGAGCTGGATAGACCGGGAGGTTAGGGCCGTCCCCCCAACATACAAAGACTCGTCCTCGCCGATACCTCTCAATAAAATGGGTCCCCAGGATGATCCGGAGGCATTCCTGGAGCTGTTTGAGAGGTCGGCTGAGGACCGGGGATGGCCCTCGACGGACTGGCCAATGCGGCTGATACCCCTGCTGTCAGGAGAGGCGCAGGTGGCCGCTCACCAACTGCCAGTCCAGAATCTCCTGGTCTATCAGGATCTCAAGCGGGCCATTCTTCAGCGGGTTGGCCGGACTCCAGAGCAACATCGGCAGAGGTTCAGGACACTGAACCTTGAGGAGTCTGGCCGACCCTTCATCATGGCCCAACAGCTCCGGGACTCCTGCCGCAAGTGGCTGATGGCCGACGGAAGCGACGTCGAGGAAATCATCGACCGTGTGGTACTGGAGCAGTTCGTGGCGCGGTTGCCACGGGAGACTGCACAGTGGGTCCAGTGCCACCGCCCGACGTCGCTGAACCAGGCCATCCAGCTGGCGGAGGACCAAATGGTGGCGTGCCCGGGGGTCGGCGAACCCCTACCATCTGCTTCTCTCTCTCTCTCTCTTTTTAACCCCTCTCCTAAGCCCTCTCCCCTTCCCAGGTATCGGGGAAACCTCCCACCGAGGCCAGCTCCAAGGTGGAGGACAGGGGGAACCGCGGAGCCGGTAGCTTCCCCCAGGCCTCTTCCCCGGGGAGGGGGCCCATCGAGGGGGGGATTCCCTCCACAGGCGGCGCTACCTCTCTCTCCACGCCAATCCCTTGACCCGCTTCCTGCCACTGGAGCGGCGGGGAAGCCCGGGCCGGCTTGTTGGCGCTGTGGGGACCCGGGTCATTTTATCGACCGGTGTCCGGTGATGGAGGTGGGGACGCTGATCCGGGTCCCCGACGCGCCGCAAGCTGCCCCTGATCAAGCTGGCCTGTACCAAATACCCGTGAGTATAAAGGGGGGTACTTTTCAGGCTCTGGTAGATTCAGGCTGTAACCAAACCTCTGTCCACCAAAGCCTGATTCAACCTAAAGCATTGGATAATAGCCGCATGGTTAAGGTACGGTGTGTGCACGGGGAAGTGGTGAATTATCCGTTAATGCCTGTGGATATTCAATTTAGGGGACAAAAGCATAGTGTGGAGGTGGCGATTAACCCGCACCTCCGGCATCCGCTGATTTTGGGGACAGATTGGCCAGCATTTAATGAGTTATTGGGTCATTTATGTGCGGATGCTTCTTGGGGAAAAAAGGATAAGGGGAAGGTGGCGATTGCTCAGTTGGGAGAAGCTGATCCGGAACCTCTGGGTACTGGTTCAGGGGAACGGAGTGCACTGGAGAGAACCATTCTCACAGAGCGCGATGATTTTCCCCTGGAACAGTCCCAGGATGACACGCTGAAACATGCCTTTGATCAGGTTCGCTCTATCGACGGCCAGCTTCTCCACACGGACCAACCACTCACCTATCCGTATTTTGCAATCCTAAAAGATAAGTTGTATCGGGTAACCCAAGATGCCCAATCAAAGCAGGATACAACTCAGTTGTTGGTACCTAAAAGCCGTCGGGAAATGCTTTTCCAGACGGCTCATTCTAATCCAATGGCGGGGCATTTAGGACAAACAGCGACACTTAACCGTCTCATGGCCCGGTTCTTTTGGCCGGGTATTCACGAGAATGTACGCAAGTGGTGTGCGTCTTGTCGTGAATGTCAGTTGGTGAATCCACCGGCCAACCCAAAAGCACCATTGTGCCCTATTCCGCTGATGCAGGTCCCCTTCGAACGAATTGGTATGGACCTCATCGGGCCATTAGAACGGTCAGCACGGGGACATCGCTTTGCTTTAGTCCTGGTGGACTACGCAACGCGATATCCTGAAGCAGTTCCGCTTCGCAATATTTCCGCAAATAGCGTGGCGAGCGCTCTGTTTCAATTAATCTCCCGGGTGGGAATCCCGAAAGAGATTCTCACCGATCAAGGCACGGCGTTTATGTCACGAACGATACGCGAACTTTACGGATTATTGGGCATTAAATCGATCCGGACCAGTGTCTATCACCCACAAACAGACGGGCTGGTCGAACGATTTAACCGCACTTTGAAATCCATGATTCGAAAGTTCGTACAAGAAGACGCCAAAAATTGGGATCGGTGGTTAGAACCCCTCTTGTTCGCTGTACGGGAGGTCCCGCAAGCCTCCACGGGGTTTTCCCCCTTCGAGCTTCTCTATGGGCGTCAGCCCCGCGGGGTGTTAGATGTCCTTAGGGAAACTTGGGAGGACGGACCTTCAGCTAGTAAAAATGAAATTCAGTATGTCCTGGACCTGAGAACAAAACTCCACACTTTGGGGCGGCTGTCACGGGAGAATTTGTTACAGGCTCAGGACAAGCAAAGTCGGCTGTACAACAGGGGGGCTAGACTGCGTCAATTTACACCGGGAGAGAAAGTGCTTGTATTACTTCCTACCTCTAGCTCAAAATTACTCGCAAAGTGGCAAGGACCTTTTGAGGTTACGCGGCGAATTGGAGATCTCAACTATGAGGTAATACGAACAGATAGGGGCGGAGCACATCAAATTTACCACCTCAACCTGCTTAAAAAATGGTCTGAGGTGGAATCAGTGATGCTGGCGATGGTGGTGAGCGGAGAGGAGGATCTCGGTCCAGAGGCGAATGTCAAAACAAAATCTCTCGCCCTGGCCGCTGGGGGAGACCACCTCTCACCATCCCAGCTCACTGATGTGCATAATTTACAAGCAGATTTTGCTGATGTGTTCTCGCCCCTGCCTGGTCGAACGGACCTCATTCAGCACCACGTTGAGACAGAGCCGGGCGTGGTGGTTCGCAGCCGGCCGTATCGACTGCCAGAGCACAAAAAGAAAGTTGTGCAAAGCGAATTAGAGTCGATGCTAGAGTTGGGAGTAATAGAAGAATCTAACAGTGACTGGGCGAGCCCGATAGTTTTAGTTCCTAAAACGGACGGCTCGATTCGGTTCTGTGTAGATTACAGGAAGGTGAATGCTGTGTCGAAGTTCGACGCTTATCCAATGCCAAGGGTTGACGAATTGCTTGATCGGCTGGGTACTGCTCGATTTTATTCGACATTGGACTTAACTAAGGGATATTGGCAGATCCCCTTATCTCCATTATCCAAAGAAAAAACAGCTTTCACCACGCCGTTTGGGTTACACCAATTTGTCACGCTTCCTTTCGGGTTGTTCGGGGCTCCGGCAACGTTTCAGCGTCTGATGGACAGGATTCTCCGACCGCACGCTGCATATGCCGCTGCCTACTTGGATGATATCATCATCTTTAGTGGTGACTGGCAGCGTCATATGCAGCAGGTGCGGGCTGTCCTGAAGACGCTGAGACGAGCTGGGCTCACGGCCAACCCGAAGAAGTGTGCAATTGGGCGGGTGGAAGTAAGATATCTGGGCTTCCACTTGGGTCATGGGCAAGTGCGTCCCCAAATTGATAAGACAGCAGCGGTTGCGACTTGTCCGAGACCCAAGACCAAAAAGGAGGTTAGACAGTTCCTGGGGCTGGCGGGTTATTACAGAAGGTTTGTGCCTAATTATTCGGACCTCGCCAGCCCGCTGACTGATCTAACTAAAAAGGAGGTACCAGATACGGTCCAGTGGACGGAGCAGTGTCAGCGGGCTTTTACCCAGATAAAGGCTGCTTTATGTGGCGGACCGCTTTTACATGCCCCTGACTTTTCTCTCCCTTTCATCCTACAGACCGACGCGTCGGACAGGGGGATGGGCGCGGTCCTGTCCCAGGAGGTGGAGGGTGAGGAGCGGCCGGTGCTGTACATCAGTCGGAAGCTCTCTAAGAGAGAGACGGTGTACAGCACCATAGAGAAGGAGTGTTTGGCCATCAGATGGGCCGTTCTCACCCTTCGCTACTACCTCTTGGGACGGGAGTTCACCCTCTGTTCGGACCACGCTCCCCTGCAGTGGCTCCACCGCATGAAGGATACCAACGCGCGGATCACTCGTTGGTATCTCGCTTTACAGCCTTTTAAGTTCAAGGTGATCCACAGGCCGGGTGTACAGATGGTTGTGGCTGACTTCCTCTCCAGGAGGAGGGGAGGGGAGGCTGCAGGCCGGATGGCTCCCCGGCCTGAGTCGGGCGGTGGGGGTATGTGGCGAGGGGGGCGTGGTTTTGCGAAGTCTGTAGCAGGAGAGAAAGGAGGGGGCCGATCGGTGAGTAAGTAGGTCAAGTGCAAAATGATGAACACCTGTGTCTGATTGCAGTGATTGGCGTGGAGAGACCGGATATAAGCTGGCATTCGGGAGGAGGAGAGAGAGAGAGTTGGACTGAAACCTCACTGAGCGTCTGTGTCTTTTGAGTGGAAGCTGTCTTGTTGTTTTGTTTCTTGTTAAGCTGTGCGTGGCACGGTGAATGCGCTACGTGCGCCCTTTTTGTTTGTTTACTTTTATTTATAATAAACTGAGTGTTTCAGTCACGCCGACCCCTGTCTTCTTCCTTCCTTACCCATACGAACATTGAACCTTATTACAATATATATTACAGTATGAGTATGAATCCAATTATGAATCAGAATCAGAATAGATTTTATTGCCATTGTCAATGAAAGGTTTCACAGACTAGGAATTTTCTTCGGTGTACTCATCCCAGCCAGCATAGCCATGTGGGGCCCAAATGGGTTTGACCTGGGCTATCTAACTGGGGCCCAGACAGTTTTGTCCTCGGTTTCCATGTAGGCCCCACATGGGTTTGCCCAGATGAAATGAACACTGCTTAGTGTGCACACTACAGGCTGTTTAATGTAACACTTAATCAGTGTTGGAGGTAATGAGATAATTAAGTGATTGAATAATGATTGTGCATTATTGATGAACACCTGCTGTTAACAAGCATAATCACTGAAGGAAAGAGAAACACAAGAACTACTTCCAGCCACAACCTTGGATGAAATCAACTGAAGATAAAATACATCAAATCTCTCAAGATCTGATTAAACAACTCCACAAACAGCATTACCAGCTTCACTTATTAGTAACCAGACTGACTTTATATCAATATGATCTCAACTAAAATGACCATGGTAACTAAAGTAAAGAAATTCATAAACTCATTCATATAATCTCATTAAGATCATGAAAAAATAAAATCAGACCCAACAGTCTATATGTAATTTCATCAATGTTTAATATATGTCAACAGTGATTAGTAAAAAAGAAGAAATGAGCCAAACTTGGTGTGAAGATTGGTGTGTTCACAGTACATTTATATTATTTTACATTAGAGCAAATCAAACATTGCAAAAAAAACAACAACTGGCAGCTGACAATAAACTTGCAATTCCAAACCTTAGTCGTCAAGCTTTGTTCAGACACATCTAAAAAAAAAAAATTGTTTCTTTAGTCTGAACAGCAAATAAAGCCAATGAAATCAGGTGTTAACAAAGCTATATTTATTGTTGTTGTTGTTTTCAATTGTTTTCTCCCTCAGATCAGATTTCGAGCAGTTTTCATCATCATTTGGAATGTGGCACATTTTCGTGTGAATTATTTGACATTCATTAGTGGTGAATAGAGCCTATCTACTTTTGTAATTAGCAGGTCAGATTTCATAACCTGACAAATGTTTCAACAGTAAGTCCTAAAGATTGAAATTTAAAACCAAATCAGTTTTGTGTACAGTGTGAACAAAGCCCAAAAAGCTCCTAATGGCACACACAATAAAATATTGTAAATATATACATTAAATACATATTTAAAGGACAAGTTCGGTATTTTACACTTAAAGCCCTGTTTACAGATCGTTTCTGATGAAATAGAACGGTTAAGATTAAAATTTGGACACATGCTGCTGTCCCGAGAATTTTAGGTTTATTTTGCTTCCCCCCCACCTACACAATATTTGGGGATATTTAATTGAATTAATCAATCAACGATACTATTGATCAGCATTACCGAACGTAGACGTTCCACTAGAAACAAACATTGATGTATTGTTCTAATTTATTACTGTGAAGCTGCTTTGATACAACCTGTGTTGTGAAAAGCGCTATATAAATAAACTTGACTTGACTTGACTTGACAATGGAAGCCTATGGGCACTGGAACAATCCTTCATAAAACGCATTAAACTTTCGTTTAAAAAGACGTGAAACTCACCGAGTGGTCAGGGGTGTTCACTGATATGCTCACACAAAAATCGCTGCAAAAGATGCTTTCCAACAGGTTTTATCGTAGTTTTTGTCCAACTCCATTGACTTGTATTGGACAAGCTGTGTGAGGTACGGTATTACTCCGCCGCTTCTTCTTCTGCTTCTTCTGTGCATTCAATTAAATGCCAGCGGTTTGCTTGCAATTGGCAAAGGTGCATTATCGCCACCAACTGGGCTGGAGTGTCTATTATTCAAGCTCGCAACGGAAGAATCTACGGGTGTGAGACGTTTGGAAAAATAGATCCACAGATTTACAACGAATGGAAAAACACCTGTTGGAAAGCATCTTTTGCAGCGATTTTTTTTTTTTTGTGAGCATATCAGTGAACACCCCTGACCACTCGGTGAGTTTCACGTCTTTGTAAACGAAAGTTTAATGCGTTTTATGAAGGATTGTTCCAGTGCCCATAGGCTGCCATTATGTAGGTGGGGGGGGAAAGCGAAATAAACCTAAAATTCTCGGGACAGCAGCATGTGTCCAAATTTTAATCTTGACCGTTCTATTTCATCAGAAACGATCTGTAAACAGGGCTTTAAGTGTAAAATACCGAACTTGTCCTTTAAATTCAGAACATTTTTGTGTATAAACACACAAATACACACAAAATTCACACATACACATAAAATTGCTAGTACGGCAGTACTAGCTTTTTTTAAAGTGCGAAATCATTTTTCCCCCTTTTGTGCACAAGGTCATTGAAATGAATTAAAGGAAGTCTCAAAATAATCATCTTTTGGTTATTACCTTTGATGGCCCATCAGGACAATTCATAATCAGTGGATTTGTAGCTTTCGTTGCTTTCTGGTTTCTTATTTTTCCATAAAAAGAAAGTCTTCCTGTGAAAGCCTATGTTTAATGCACACAGACTGTCCAGAAATGCTGGGTTTGAGTTTAATAATGGCCTCAGAGTGAATAAAATAAATATCTGAACACCCTTTGGAAATAAAAAAGAAAAACAGAAACATTGCTGATTTCATTTATAATCCATTATAAGATGATGTGCATTTTTGTGCAATGTGCATTAACACACCTGTGTTGTGTTTAAGAGACAGAAAACCACACTCAGAATAAGTTTGAGATTTGTTTCATGGGTGATGATCAAAATGTAGCCGGTGACCCAGGACAGGCCGAGTATCACTGCCAGAGAGAAACTACTCAAAATCTTCTTCTTTAGAGGAGTTTTCCGTGATCTAAACAGCAACAGTGTTATTGGTTAAATATATTCTCATAAATGCCTATTGGTTGATAACTGATAGTGCTTTTCTGGTCCCAAAGTAAACATACCTGTTTAAGTTAGGGTTGGTCCTGCAGATGTTGTGAGAGAAGTGCAGCAGTATTGCCATGTTTGAGAGCATCATGAGCATTAATGGGAGCAAGAATCCCCAAAACATGGGTTTTCCCATACTGAACTTCTGTTTGTGGTCCAGTGAAGCCAGCCAGCAACTGCATCAAAGAAGAGTGACAACTGAACTACTAAAATCCAGAGAGAACAATGTAAAAACAAATATTTTACATTTAATGGGTTGGTTCACCCAAAAATGAAAAATCTGTAATTTACTCAACCTCATATCGTTCCAAACCCATAAGACTTTAGTTCATCTTCGAAACACAAATGATGATACTTTACTGAAATCTGTGAGCTTTCTGTCCCTCCGTTGACAGTTGCGCACTACCACTTTTACGCTTCAAAAAGTTCATAAAGAGATCATTAAACTAATCCACATGAATTGAGCAGTTCAGTCCAAATTTCCTGCAATGACTATCACTTTATAAGATTAACATATTGAATTTAAGCTTTTATCCACATATAAACATTCATCAAAGCCCGCATCAGTTATGGTATATGGAAGCCCAAGCATGCTTGCACACATCATTGTTTGAGCTTCTGCAAGAACCAATGAGGTTCGTTTTTATGTGTTACGCAGCACGTTTAAGCTTCAGCAAGAACCAATGAGGTTCATTCTCATGTGTTACACATCACGTTTAAGCTTCGGCAAGAACCTATGAGGTTCATTCACGCACGTAGGGTGAGGTCCGTCGCTGTTTTTAGTTCCTGCATCAACCCTGGGTCAGAACTACCCTCGTGCAACTCTTTGAATGCCTTGGCCTGATACATTAGCAGGAGGGCCATGGCATGCAGGGCAGAGGCAGAGATGCCTGTCCAGCATTGCTGTAATCATGGATGAAAACTTACAGGCCTTGAATGGGAGATGCGTATTACCCCATCAGATGGCAGCATTTTAAAGCCATAGCTGCATCGCAACGGCACGCTCCACTGGGGGGAGACCCACGTACCCCTTGGCCACCCAACCATCGAGGGTGTGGAGGAGGCTCCGGGGAAGAAAGTTCAAGTTCGCTGAACAATGTTCATATGTGAATAAAAGCCTAAATTCAATCTGTACATCATATATAGTGATTACATTTGGACTAAACTGCTCAAAGTGTCAAAGTGGTTGTTGCGTAGACTGTCAGTGGAGGGACATAAATATCTTAGATTTCATTAAAATGATCTTTGTGTTTTGAAGATGAACGAAAGTCTTATGGGTTTGGTACGATGTGAGGGTGAGTAAATGATGACAGAATTTTCCTTTTTGGGTGAACTATCCTAAGGGCTGGTTTCGCAGGCAGGGCTTAGATTGAGCCAGGGTTAGGTCTTAAATTAGGGCACTGAAGTAGCTTTTTTTAATGGTGCCTTAAAAAAACATTAGTGTGCATCTTTAGACAAAACAATGGCACTGACATAAAACAGCTCAAACATGCATTTTAGTCTGGGACTAGGTTTAAGCCTTGTTTGTGAGTCTGGGCATAAAAGTAATAAAGTTGAGTTTTAAAAAAGGGAAATATTTGATACTTACAACTCTTCTTGTCGATAACCTAAAGGATCTTTCACACTGTAGGTGGAACCCAATGAGATACCAACAATAACAGCAGGTAGAACTAAACAGAAAAAGATTTATTGACATTTCCTGCATATAATTGTCATTCCTAATCGACATTATGTATTGGATATATTATTTCATATTCAGGGTTTAGTCTTATGTTTGATTTTGCAGTTAAAGGCAGGGTAGGCAGGTTTTTTCTAAATAAACTTTTCCCAAATTTGTTTAAACTGTCTTTATATACCAATACATAATTAAAATGTAAGTACTCCCTAAAAAGAGAGTATAAAAATCGAGTGTCTGTAGTCCTCTCAGGGCGCAATAAACACAGCTATTTATGTGATGAAGGTGAATTTCGTTAAGATTTATAACATATACAGTGTTTTGCATGTAAGAGCTTCCACGATGAAAGCATTGTTGGCCGATATTGACTCTCGTCTGACTTCTTGCTTTATCCAAAGACTTTTTGGTCATAGCCTTTTCGAATACTGTCTTCCTTTTTTTGCCTTGTTTGCCTTCGCTGACTGTATATGCAGGTACTGGGAATTTTGACTGCTCTTTCTCTGCCATAATTGTGATTCTTCCTAGCTTCCGTGCCTCTTCCCCTCCTCAACTCAAATGGGTGTGCGCATGTGGGCAGCTCCTTTAGCAGCAGGGGTAGTAGCCATGGTAGCGAGGGAGATTGACAGTCGCCCAGCCAATCATTTCATTCGTTCCGAATGGAAATAGGTAGCTGTGTTTATTGCAGCCCTGGAGGACTCCAGACACTCGATTTTTATACTTTCCTTTTCAGAGTACTTACATTTTAATTATGTATTGGTATATAAAGACAGTTTAAACAAATTTGGGAAAAAGTTTTTTTAGAAAAAACCTACCTACCCTGCCTTTAATACCCAGGATGCAGGGGTAGGTGAAAAAAGAAAAAACAATTTACCAATATTCATAAAAATGTTGGTTGATAACAATATACACAAGTATACCCCTACCTTTCTTTCTTTCGTTTTTGGAAAAGTGATTAAAAATGCTAAAAAAAAACGTTTTAATTAAAATACAGTCATGTACACTGCAGTAAAGCTACTTGATCAATATAACTAAACAATAATTTGAAATACAGTTTTATAATATCTTCTCACCGAGTCAATGGTGTGTTTTTTTTTTTTCCAATACAAGCAAGACTTCTTATTCGTATTTAGTTTAAGCAAGATGAGTGATTTCTGAAGCCTCATCAACTTTGTAATCTTCAAAAGCCGATTATATATAGGCCTATGTTACCATATTTTCCGCACTATAAGGCGCACCGGATTATAAGGCGCACCTTCAATGAATGAGCTATTTTAGAACTGTTTTCATATATAGGGCGCACCGGATTATAAGGCACATAGAATAGAAGATACTGCAGTCAAACGTTTGACTGGGTTTGCGTTATGCATCCACTAGATGGAGCTGTGCTAAAGGGAATGTCAACAAAACAGTCAGATAAAGTCAAACTTTATTAAGCGTTCTGACAACTCTGTTCACTCCCATGGTAACGTTGTTCAAACGTTGATGTGCATATTAACAATATCTCCCAGCCTTGCTCACTCTTCTCCCAAACGTGGAGGGGAACTTTTCCCTAATTCAGTAAACACGTAGTAAAAGAAACAGTCTGATACCACTAAATCAAACGTTAGTGCATAACTCAACATTGTTCAGTTACGTATAACACGTAAAGCTCACTTTTTCAGTTCATTGCTCACTCTTCTCCCAAACGTGGAGGGGAACTTTTCCCTAATTCAGTAAACACGTAGTAAAAGAAACAGTCTGATACCACTAAATCAAACGTTAGTGCATAACTCAACATTGTTCAGTTATGTATAACACGAAAAGATCACTTTTTCAGTTCATTCCCCGTCCACGAATCCCTCGAATTCTTTTTCTTCAGTGTCCGAATTGAACAGCTGGGCGACTACGGCATCCAACCTGCCCGGCTCCCTCTCGTCATTATCCAAGTCAGTGTCGCTGCTGTTGCCTGGCAGTTCAGAAATTATTCCTGCCTTCGTGAAAGCTCGGATCACAGTTGAGACTGATATGTCAGCCCAGGCATCCACGATCCAGATAGTGGCGTAAGTCGCCCGGCGCTGTCTCTCCGTCTTGGTGAACGTGTGTTCACCTTCTGTCATCCACTGCTCCCACGCAGCTCGCAGTCTCTGACACCAATATCTAGCGGCTGGAGTTCTTTAGTTAATCCACCCGGAATGACGGCAAGCTCCGAATTAGTTTGCTTCACTTGTTTTTTGACAGCATCGGGGATATGGGCGCGCATAGAGTCGTAGATCAATAGGGACGGAGCTGTGTGGAAAAAGCCACCCAGTCTCTTGACGTAAATTTCTCTCAGCCACTCACTCATCTTTTCCTCGTCCATCCATCCCTTCGGGTTAGCTTTGATGACGACGCCGGCTGGAAAGTTTTCTTTTGGCAAGGTCTTCCTCTTGAAAATAACCATGGGTGGAAGTTTCTGGCCATTAGCCTGGCAGGCGAGAACTACAGTGAAGGATGACTTCTCATTCCCTGTGGTGCGTACAGACACCGTACTGGTCCCCGTTTTCTCCACAGTACGGTTCACGGGAATATCAAAGGTGAGTGGAACCTCGTCCATGTTGGTGATGTGCTCTGGCCGGATCTTCTTTTCAGTGATCTTCTTTTTGCAGTATGCGCAGAAAGTGACCAGCTTTTCTTGGTAATCTTTTGGCAGTTGCTGCGAGACCGTAATCCGTGTGCGGATGGAGAGATTACGTCTTTTCATAAAACAAAAGGACCGCCTCGAAATTCATCGATGTTCATGTCCTATGCTAGCACTGTTGCCTTCATTCGAATAGTGACTGTAGAGACGCTTCTACTTGCTGCTCTCTGTTCAACAACCCACTGTTCGAGTTTGTCCTCTAACTGTGGCCATCTTGCTTTGTTCCCTCGGAAACTCTGTTTAGTCTTTTTTACTTGGCGCAGGTCATCTTCTTGCTTCCTCCACTTCCGCACCATTGATTCATTAATGTTGAATTCTCTTGCTGCTGCTCTATTCCCATATTCTACTGCGTGACCGACAGCCTTGAGCTTGAACTCTGCGCTGTAAGCGTGTCTCTTGAAAGGTGCCATTTTGACAGAGCGCCTTGAGCGCCATGTACAACCAGTATGGATCAACCAATTAACCAATTGGTCCATATATAAGGCGCTCCAGATTATAAGGCGCACTGTCGTTTTTTGAGAAAATTAAAGGCTTTTAATTGCGCCTTATAGTGCGGAAAATACGGTAATACTTGACATGCTCGAAACGCATGGTTACTCTAGATAATGCTTAAAGAAGTAGTTCACTTTAAAAGGAAAATTACCCCATGATTTACTCACCCTCAAGCCATCCTAGGTGTATGTTACTTTCTTCTTTCAGACGAATACATTTGGAGTTAATAAAAACCCTGACGCTTCCAAGCTTTATAATGGCAGTGGAATGCCACCATGTGTTTGAAGCTCAAAAAAAGTGCCATCCATCATAAAAGTGCTCCACATGGCTCTGGGGGGTTCATAAAGGCCTTCTGAAGAAAAATGATGACTTTGTGTAAGAAAAATATCCATATTTAACATGTTACAAATTAAAATTCTAGCCTCCAGCCAAAAGCATTCTAATTGCGTCTAAAGCGCAACTTACGACGACAGAAGTAGCATGGTCGTAGCAGAGTCGAATCCGTATGTTCGTTTGACTGGAAGCTTTTTTTGAGCTTCAAACTGATGGTTGCAATCCACTGCCATTATAAAGCTCGGAAGCGTCATGGTGTTTATTAATATAACTCCGATTGTATTCTGAAAGAAGAAATTTATATACACCTAGGATGGCATGAGGGTGAGTAAATCATGGGGTAACTTTCATTTTAAAGTGAACAACTCCTTTAATAATAACTGAGGTACTTCCCTCACCATTATCGCTTCTTCATGCTGGTAAGAAAACATCATAGTGAGAAGGTCAATTCCACACAATCATACAGTACTTTAGATGAGTAACGTTCATCAAACCTTAAAGGGATAGTTCACCCTAAAATGACAAAAAAAAAAAAAACTCACCCTGGTGTTGTTCTAATGCCACATGCCCTTCTTTCTTCTTCGGACCATAAGGAAAAAAAAAAAAAAAATTCTGCTTGCACTCTTCCATCAGTGATGCGCGGGTTGATCCGAAATGAGCGGGTGCCTGCGGTCACCCGCGGTTACCCGCGGTTACGAGTCATCCAAAAATATTTTTAATGATATTCGGGTCGCGGTCGGTCGGGTCGTTTGAAATAAAGATGCCAATTAAACCTTTGTAATTGATATAGTTCTAGACACAATTTTCTATGAATACGTTTTAAATTTAATTTACACTTTATTGGCTGAATAACTGGCGCGAAGATGATGCACGAGCTCAGTCTGCACGTAGAGATGGAGGCGGCAAGAGAAAAGGTGAAGACTGGGGAGTGGAAGCTCCGCAAATACACAAATAGAAAGAGCAAAGTGTGGGAGACATTTGCCGAAATAATGAAAGATGATGACCAAAGTGCTGGCTTTGTCATGTGTAGGCTACTTCTTGCGATGCTATTTACACATTTGATAACCACAAAACTGGCACGACCAACCAGGCACGGCGCCAGGATTCCAGTTTTGGATAAGCCAGACCAATTGGGTGGGCCTTAAATTAAAAACGTTAAATAAAAATAAAATAAAAAAACGTTATCCAATCACTGCTTAACCTAATAAAAAAATATTGACTAATATAGCCTACTGTTATATTATCTGTGCGTATACATAATATAGATTTTAATAGCTTGATGCTCTTTAAATATTGTGTTGCATTGTAAAAGTAAATCCGCGATCGCTCTCCATGGTTCTGACCAAAGAAGAGCGCTTTGGAATCTCCACTATGCATTTACCTGGGCTGCATTTTCCGATAACATTGTCTCTTAGCGCGCTGCGATAACTTAACTAAAGGTATACTACCACTAAAGGTATATCATTGCTAGGCGTCTTCAGGGCTATCATCCACTCGCGAGGCAGAGGCGCGGAGAGGCAGAGGCGCTGACGCCCTCCAAGCAACGGCGCTGTTTTTGGTAAAACATGATTTTGACGACTTCATTAAGTTTTGTTTTATAGAAAACTCTTTTTAAAAGATTTTCGTTTTGTATAAATTGTATCTTAATTTTGATCAATGTTTTATCAATCAATTGCCCGTATTTATTAAATAAGAAGCAAATATATAGCAGACAAAAAAAGGCGCCGGTACGCGATCACTGCATGTGAACTGGAGGGCGCCGAAACTCAACTTGTGCCTCACAGATTTGATAAATATAGGCTATATATTACAGAAAGCTTGAAATGTCTACTTTTAAACGAAAATATTCAAACCAAAATAAATAGGCTACTCTGATTATGTAGGCTAATCCATATAATGTGCATTTCTCTCTGGCGTTCATGGCGAGTCCGCAATCTCCGCATTGTCAACTTCATCTTTGCAGCGACACAGAAAACACCAGTTTATTACTAAACAATTAAATGTCTCCTTGCTAATTTAGACACATTCATAATCATTACTTTAACCGGTTCTTTGTGGCAAGCTTTATGCGTGCGGTCATTATACTTATTCCTGTTGGGTAGCCATATTTAAAGGGTCATTTCACCCGTGGAGACATGAATGTGTATTGAAAGTGGGTCATTTATGTAGAAGAAATGTGAAATTATTTTTGAATTTGGAGCTTTCTAGACTGAGAAAAGACAGAAAATCTATTTTTGGCTTATGTGGATGAAAGACAACAACTCCCAGAATGCACTTGCTTCGCTGCCCTACAAGGCCACTCCCAAGCCACGCCTACCGGTAAGACAGCGCACGCAGTTGAAAACAAAACCATCAAGGCAATGCTAGGCTGCGAGTGAGTCTCCGTGACGAGTTTGCCCAAAATGTCCGGGATTCGGCTTTTGCGTTCTACAGTTGCCGTTCATCATGTTTACTGTGGCGAGCAGGACGAGGCTGAGGGGCGCGGGTGAACGGCGCGAGGCCGGTGGCGTGATTACTGACGACCGACACCTGTGAGGCACTGTTCTCGTATCTCGCACGGAGGAGCAGGTATTTTCTTAGCAATGGTAAAACACACATCAACCGATCACGCCACCGGCCTCGCGTCTTTCAACCGATCAGGCCACCGGCCTCGCGTCTTTCTCCCGCGGCGCTAGCCTCGTCCTGCTCCCTGTATTACTGTGATTACTGATGAGCGCGCCTGTGAGATGCACCGGTCTTATGGGCTATCTCTCACGGAGGTGCGGGTATTTTCTTAGCAATGTTAAAACGCAAATCAACCGATCACTTGTTTAAATTCATGTAAACATTACATTCAGATTCACCAATCGGAATGAATTCAGTTAGATTGAAACAAAAGGTGAGCATGTAAACAATGGATGGCGACCGCAGAAAGCAAAAGCTGAATCCCGGACATTTTTGTCGATCTCGACGGCCGGACATGTCCGGGAAATAGAGTATGGTAACCCCTACTACTCAGCTTTCTTCGTCCCTGTTTTCTGCAGGTTTCTGCCGTTGAAATCAAACGCACTCGCACTGATCTGTGATAGGTCTGTTAGCGCATTAGGTCCAACCCCCTATGGGCGGGTCTGAAAGGGTGGATCTAGTGCTTGTAGTCTTAACAGAAATCCCCCCCTCTTACACTTCCTCCTACAATGACGCAAAATGACGATTTTTGCGTCATTGTAGGAGGAAGTGTAAAGAGGTAAATACAGATTTCTCTCGTCTCGGGGGAAAATGAAAAAATGTTGCATGACCATTCAATAGTATGACTGGATTTCTAACAATGCAAAGCTTAATGCAAATGGGTGAAGTGTCCCTTTAAGTAATTAATTTAATATAATGGGGCGATTTGTCCACGAATGGCTTAAATGAACAACTAGTCGACAAGAAAAAAAAATAGTCGGAGGCAGCCCTTATTCCACATATTTTCGAACCAGCAGGCCATCTGGGTTGAGCGAGCGACCATGAGCGGAGCGGAATATTCAGAAATGCGCTCTCCGCTCACGAGCTCTGATCGGAACAAACCCGAGCCTCACTGTCTGCTGAACTTGCGCAGAAACATCAAAATAGACATAGCCAGCTTTTTAAAATTGTTTTTAAAACTAAACATTTAGACTATTTTAGTACAAATTATGAGCTTATATTGACGATTTTTTATAATTCTTGACAAAATTAGAATATTAAGTTATATTAAGACGCTACGATGAGCATTATAGCTACTTTAAAAAAAATGCGGGTCAGGAAGCGGGTCGGGTACAATATTTTCTTTTTCGTTTTTTGCGGTCCGAGTTGCGGGCGGGTTAGTTGAAAACGTCGGTCGGGTGCGGTTTGTTTATACATTGACCCGCGCATCACTGTCTTCCATATAATGGCAGTGAATAACAACCAGCATATAGCTTTTAAAAAATATCCAGAAGTATCACAGAATGAAAGTTTTGAGAAATCAAGATTAACAAAAACGCAACATGAAATGCCAAGAAATTCCCCCCAAAAAGTATCTGTGTGCTATTTTAACCAAGTTAAATATCTCTGGGAAGTCTCAAACTCGCACGTCGCCCAGTAGTGCACAGAAGACCAATGGCTAAGGTCGGGATTTTTCTGCAAGTTTCTGGTTGTTGTTTTTTTCCAAACCCTATAGTATACACCCAGAACACTTGGAATATATGGCATGAGTCGCATGAGATCATTTTGTGATGCTTTGGCATATTTTTTAAAAAGCTTGATGCTGGTTGCTATTCACTGCCATTGAATGGATGAGCATGAGCAGGACATTTTGTTTTTAATTCTCCTTTTGTGGACACAAAAAGAATGAAGGGCATACGGCATTGGAACAACATCAGGGTGAGTAAATGAGGAGAAATTTTTCATTAAAGTTCGTGAGGAAAACTCAACAGAAAGCAATGCTTTCTTGACATTTAAAAAAAAAAAGGATTTATTTTGCTGTGGTGCTAATGATTCAGCAGCAGAAAAGTGCCACAGGTAACACTAGCATAACCGCACTAAAAATGTAAATATTTATACCAGTTGATACATTTACGCATATATCATTTTAACCCATACTGAAAACCAAGACGTTAGTAACAAACTACACAATACATTAGTGTTTTGTTCAATGTCCCCTACCCCATCCGATAGCCAAGGAGACCTTTGGAAACCATGGGGGTGTTCCAGACACGTTTTTGAAGAGGAGGAACACATTAATGCCGTACAGAGTGTTCCAAGTGAACGTGGCCAACAGGAAGTACTGAAGCAGAGCTGTAAATGCTGTACAGGGACCCTCATCTGGGTACTTGTGATGGTCTGACTCAGGAACTATGTTCTGACCAAACAACTTTGCCACACTCCGATGTTGGACAGGGTTGTTTATGCCGAAGATGAAGAGAAGGTAGAAAACCGTCATGCTCATGCAAATGTTCACAACTAGCAGAGTAGGACTGCCTCCTCTTGACTTCCTGTGGCAAAGTGAATGAATATAAGCTATAAAAAGTTTCACCACTCAAATAGCTGTGGCTATGCTTAACAGTTTAAACTATAAGCCTTTACCTGGTTTTGATTTGGTACCCAGCTGTGACAGACAGACCCAGTACAGATAGAGCGCAGCCGGTGAGGCTGATCCAATGCAAGGCTTCAGAATACTGATAGTTGATATCAAATGTCTGCAGAAAATTACACTAAAATTATAGTTGCAACGGACTTTAATTCACAGCATCATAGACTTTACACTCTTAAAAATAAAGGTTCTTTATTGCCATCTTTGGTTCATTTGCATTCCATGGAACATTTCCATTGCACAAAAGGTTTATAGTGGAGAACGGTTCTTCTGATTATTAAAAATGTTCTTTACACTAAGAAAAAAATGGTTCTTTTAAGAATTGTTCAGTTAAGGTTATTTGGTGAAGCAAATATGTATCTTCTATGGCATTGCTCTGAAAACCACCTTTATTTTTTTTTTAGTCAAAGTCAAATATCAATGATGTTTACATCCTTTTACAAATATATCTTACCATCAGAATGGCAAAGTTTGCACTTTCAATTTTTTTCGGTTGACAGCTGCATACTGCATGACCTGAGGGGTTCTTTGTTTTGTTGCAGCCTTCTGGACTCCAGTCATTTTTAGTGTAACTCCAAAACACACATGCAAAGTCGTTGAGGGTTAGTGTGGAATCGACCTGAAAGTTCAACAATGTATTAATTCATGAAAAATATACCTGTGCCGACCTCTGTCAATGTCACACTAAGAAAAAAAAAATGGTTTAGAACTATATACTGAAAGGTTCTTTAGGGGGGAACCAAAACTCCCTTTTGAGTGAAAAGCCTGAGAGAATGTGTTTTTTCTCATTTCATTATTATTAAGTGTGCCCAGAAGGAAGTGTGAGGTTGGACTAGCTGCTCACCGATGGTGTGACTGCAAACTCAATGTGGTCAAATCCAAGATTTTCTTGAAGGTTAGCAGATATTACTCTTCTCTTGGTATCCAGAGAAGGTTGAAAGCTTTTTGTCTGAAAGAACTGGTCGCTATCATAGAGGACAAACCCAACATCTTTATCAAAATCTACAGAAAGAGTGACAAAGTTATTATAGTTAAAATATCACTTTCAACCAATAATTTCATGTGGAATAATTACAAAATACAACAAGAGGGAAAGTAGACCTTCACTGAAATTGACTTTCATTTGAAGGTCAATGTTATCTTTGGAAATCTCAGCCTGTGTTGTATCCAGTTTTATTCTGTCAGGTAAAAAAGTATCACTTTGCCCTGAAGAAATGAAGAGAAACATGACTGTTAGGAGCACTCTAACATTCCAAACCCTTACAAAAAAAGTATAATTCAGTTTTATTCAGTATACATAAGTAAAGTTTAAGTATATTTTTACTTTATGTATAAGTATAATAATATCAATATACTAGGACTATACTTGTAAGTGTACAATTTTAATACTACTTGGGACTAAATTGACCCACTTTTTTAGTGCATAAAAGTATGCTTTTAATTGTAACAGTACTAAACTTTGAGTATACAACTAGTTTACAACTACATTTTTCGCTTGTGCTGCAATTGAACTTGTAGGTACTGATAGTTCCCTCTCTGACGTTGTGTTGAAAAACAGATACTAGGGGTCACTCTCGGGAGCCCCAAACACCTCTGATGTATTCAGAAATGGTCAATGAAATTGTCATGTGGAACTAGAGCAAACATCATTGGTCTCTCTCAGCGTTTGCAGAGATAAGTGCAGGGAGTTCACATCAGTGACGTTCTGAAAGAGGCAATTTCCTTAAATGGAATGTTGACGGAAGTCACAGGATTGCATGTGCTGCGTGATATCTCTGCGCCCAAGTAGCAGTGCTTCGCCTGTGCTTCCGCCTAATATAGTCCCAAGTCAATATCTGCCTAAATCGCCTAGTGTTAATCTGCATCGCTATTTGTACTCGTTGTGAATACGCAGGCCACAAGAAATAATTAGGTGGGGGTTATTTTGCTTGTTTTTTTTATCACTTTTACTCAGGACATGCTAGCTGGCAACAAAGGAATCCATTCATTGTGCTAAGCAAAGCTAGCGCTGACCATGTCAAACTAAAACAATGCATGCACTGAGACAAAAATGCATTTGCCCACCTATCTAAATGTAGGAAAGAAGGTGAATAAGCCCTATTTCAAAAAACGGTGGAGTGTTCCTTTAATAATAGAGTGAATTCCTCTAAAAGAGCTGGACGACAGATCGCCTCTTTTAAAAGATACCGTTCCGTGCGTGTCCTTCTGGGTGCAGATGATTTCTCTCTCTCTTGGACGGCCACGAGTGATGTTTTCACTGTATGGACCACGCTCATGATGCAGGGTTCGTATGGGTGCTTGAAATCATTGAAAATGCTTGAATTTTGATGTTGTGTTTTCAAGGTTTGAAAAGTGCTTAAATTTTGGATAAAATGCCTGAAATTGTTTTAAATTATTTTACAACAAATACCTATCTGACTGAATAGTTTGTTTATTGAATGGAGAAATAAAATGTAGCCCTTCAGATACAGAGCGATTTGCGCTACGCTGGCCAGAGCAAAAGGAGGCGGAGTTTTCATTTTGATTTCCGCGCTTGTTTGGATGCCCCGTTTTTATTGGCCGCGCGGGTAATTGTCACAGAGTGCAGCGGCAAAAGCTGAACTATTTTTATCTTTGTCCGCAGCATCTGCGCGAGCTTTCAAATGCTGCGCTCCGCTTTGGTCGATGCAGCAACAAAACGTCATCGCGCGGCACAAGCCATTGAAATAAATGGGTTTCATCACGCAGCACATTCCGAGTCCTGTCTGAAAGGGCCATTAGTGACGGAGTACTTGGTGTGATAATGTAATGTTAGTAATGCATGTCCGTTATGGCACGTTCGTTTGTGGAATATGCAGTGAACATTGCCAAAGTTACAGCACAGTAACTGTAATGTTAACTACCCACGACTTAAAACCTACAAACGTTAACCCAGTGCATAACAACAATCGTTGATTGCTGAACAGAAATCGTGTCAGATGGAGTGTCATACAAGTAGCCTACTGTAAGGTTGAGGATGGCCTTATGCAATATTTACACTGCGCTATTCCAGTAGATAAATATATATGTCTTGGCAATGAAATATATATATTTTTTTTTTCAATTAATATAGGCTTGTAACGCGGTTCATTGTTATGGGAAGGAGGAGGACATTCAAGCACATTTTAATTATACAAATAAAACAAATACAAAACGAATGTAGAAGACAGCAGCCCCTCACGGACGACTGTTGTCACAATAAAACAAAACAAAACACAACACAAGTTCAGGCCTGTCCTCTCTCGCTCTTCATTGTTGTCGCTCCTCCTTTATGCTTCCGCTCCTCCGTGAGAAATACGAGACCGGTGTGTCGCGCAGGTTTTGCTCATCGGTAATCACGCCACCGTCCTCGTCCTGCTCGCCACAAGGCTATTTATCAGGCAGGTGCCTGTGCACTGTCAGAGTCTTCTGGGTTAAAATGGAATTACAGGTGGTTGCCACACTGTCTCAGATTTTGTTCAAACCTTGTCTATATCAAGAATGTGTCCCAAAACCAAGGCCTGTAAAATATTTCTGTTCAAATCCTGTCTATATATTTTCAGCCCTTGAAATTACTTCAGTTTTACAGCCTGAAAATCACATTATCTGGGAAGAAATATTTGGACATTAATATAATGAAAAGTATTATTTATAGGCATCATTTACTTAGACAGTGATACATTTTGAAAAATAAAATTTGTGATTTGCTTAAATATCTGATCTTTCTGCTATTACGAAACACAATTTTGGCTGTTTATAGCATTATCTCTTTTAATGTGATAAAAACACAAAATAATAATTTTAACTATGTATTGGTATGTAATTTACGGTGGTGTAAGGTTCTGGAAAAAAAACTTAAAAATGGACCTTTAAAGTGCTTGAAAAGTGCTTGATTTTGACCTTGGAAAAGGGGTACGAACCCTGATGATGAAATGGCGTTCATGGATAGGTCATACACTCACTACGAGAGCATGCCCATGGGAACGTTGCAGTCGCAACTCTCGTACTTCTTTAAGAGGCATAGAGTCTCCTCAGCTGCTTTCTCTCCTGGTCCTTCTACATCTGGGTACGAGGCTTTGGCGGCAGGTGCCCAGGACGATCTGGAGGTTACATTGGGAGAGTTTCTGCCGAGATAGTTCCTGTTCTTCAGCACACTCTTGTCCCCCAGTCGAGTTTCTGGATGAGTTAGGCTGCTCGTCCACGGGTGAGCTTAATTTCTTAATCTGGGCTCATGAGGAAGATGAGTAATCAATCACAGCATCAGAGGGCGGGCTTATGCCTTCTGACTCGTCTGAACTTCCATCTTCGGGTGTCATAGTTCAGTCTGTGGCTGACATCGAGTTGGCAGCCATGACTTCCTTGGCCTGCATCCAAGCATCAGACTTGGAGCGAGCCTCACTCCCATGGGAGGGGGGTGGGACATTTACATGGTCAGAAAAATAGCAATTTTCTCTTTCGCTGGGTTACACACACACACACACACACGGTGTTCATGGCCCTTGTTTTTTTTTTACGATGGCCAGACATCGAATACTCCCACCAGAACCTTGATGGATACGAACAGAACACTTGGCCTCCCCGCAATTTGTTGCAAGAGAGTAAAGGTAAGTGTGAGACAATCAACAAGGCGCAGCCCCCTCGACAGCGGATTCTGTGAGCAAAGTAGGTGTTTTTACACACCATTCACCACGAGTGCCAAGGGATGCAAAACCTCCCGACGTGGCAACCACTGTTCCCCCTCGCAACCCGCCTCATATGAAATGCGGTTCCATTGGTATCGCTAGTAAAGAGTCTGGACGCACTGGCTAGCGCTTTCCAGCCCGTCATGCTGGCTCATCAGAACAGTCCGGTTCGGCTGTTCTTTTCTTCAGGCGCACACACAGATTCAGCGCCGTTCCTTCTACCTCTGTACGAGGCGAGAACGCTGCTGTCATTCGGGTGGAGATCACTGTCCTCTTAGCAAAGGACATGATAGAGTTTGTCCCACCAGCCGAGAAGAATGGTTTTACAGTCCTTACTTCATCTAACCCAAGAAAGGGGGTGGGTTGAGACCAATCTTAGATCTGCGAGTTCTGACTCGGGCCCTGTACAAGCTCCCATTGAAAATGCTCACACAAAAACACACGCTCTCATGTTTCAGACTCCAAGATTGGTTTGTGCCGATAGACCTGAAGGACGTGTACTTGTCTCAATGTCTCTATCATTGCGTGGCACAGACCATTTCTACAGTTCGCCTTAGACGGAGGGGCATACCAGTACAAAGTCTTCCCTTTCGGGTTGTCCCTGTCTCCTCGCGTCTCACGAAAGTCGCAGAAGCTGCCCCTGCACCGTTAAAGTAAGTGGGTATTCGCAAACTGAACTCCCTCCATGGTACAGTATCTAATCCTAGCCCACTCGTGAGAGTTGTTGTTTGCGCACAGGGACTAGATCCTCAAGCACCTACCCGACTGGGACTTCGGGTCAACTGGGAAAAGAGCAAGCTCTCCCCGGTGCAGAGCATCTCTTTTCTCTGTGTGAAGTTGGACTCAATCCCCATGACAGGACGTCTTTCACAAAACCTGTTCAAGCACAAAACAGCGGTACCACTGAAATATTTTCAGAGGCTCCTGGGGCAAATGGCATCCTTAGCAGCAGTCATAAGAGACTTCTTATGAAAACATAAACATTTCTAAAATATTCAACATTTTTGACCAGCAGTGTACATAAATAAAAACACTGCATCATGACTCTTCCTCTTTTGCTGCATTCACACCAGGTCAAGTCCACAACATGTGACGTTCTACTCAGAGCTGTTCATGTCCTTAGATTTGTAATTACGCATCTCTATGGTAACACTATTAATGGCAAAATTAATCTGCAGTGGCCTGGTGGTACAAGTTGGACCCTTGTAGAACTGCAATTGCGAGTTCTACAAGGTCATGAACAGTTTTAACAAGTCAGAATCTTGTCATTTTGACATGTCGTGAATGCACCTTTTTTCTTGAGAGTTCTGTTGTATATTAAAGCTTCAAACTTGCCTTTAAAAGAGGTTAATTGCACTTGTCGGATTGGAGTTTGCCCCTTCAGTGACAGCACTGCCATGTTCGGTTGCACCAGCAATGGATTTGACTCCTCACGCAGAGAGAGTTTCTGTAGAGTCTGTGTTAGTCTAAACAAACACAATTAAAAAGTCAGACTAGCAGGTCAAAAAGAAAGTGCTTATGAATTTGGTTGAGATGGTTCTGTATGTCAGTGTCAGTGCAGTGAGTGTGAATTGTTTTGTTACTCATTTATTGCAGTTTGGTTGACGGAAAAGTACATCCCATGACCTGCGCTCAGAAGCTGACTGACTGTGGCGACTGCTGACACTGCAATATCCTGAACAATGAAGAAAAAGAGTTTCTCTAAACAACTCTGGTTTGTAAAAGCACTGATAAGCCAAAACATTATGACCGGTCACAGGTGAAGCAAATATCGTTGATCATCTCCTATCAAGAGCACATATTAAGGTCTGGGTTGATTCGATGGTAAGCAAACAACATCAATTCTTGTAATCAACATGTTGGATGCATGAGAAATGGGCAGGAATAAAGATCTGATTAAATTTGATAAGGTCCAAATTGTTATGGCAAGGCAACTGGGTCCAAGTATTTCTGAAATGGCAAAGTTTGTGGGCTGCTCACGGTCAGCAGTGGTGAGAATTTACCAACAGTGGTCCAAGATGTGATAAACCACAAACCGACAACAGGGTGTTGGGTACTCAAGGCTGGCTACAAAACACTGCATCACACTCACTGCGTAGATCAGACCAGAGTGTCTATGTCAGAGTGTCAGAGTGCCCTGTCCACCATCGAAAGAGTCTACAATAGGCACATGAGTGTCGAAACTGGATCTTGGAGCAGTGGAAGAAGGTCAGCTGGTCCAATGAGTCCCTTTTTTTTTTACATAATAAAATTATAATGTAAAAAATTACAGGTAATGACACCAGGATGCACTATGAGACAATGGCAAGCTGGTGGAGGGAGTGTGATTCTCTGGAAAATGTTCTGCTGGGAAACCCTGGGTTTGGCCATTCATGTTTAATACGTGCCACCTACCAAAACACTGTTGCAGACCAGGTCCACCCCTTCATGACAGTGGAGTTCCCTGCTGGTAGTGGCCTCTTTCAGCAGCATAATACACTCTGCCACACTGCACACATTGTTCAGGAATGGTTTGAGGAACATGATGAAGAGTTCAAGGTGTTACTCTGGCCTCCAAAATCCTCAGATCTCAATCCAATTGAGCATGTGTGGGATGTGCTGGACCAACAAGTTTGATCCACAGCAGCTCCACCTCGCAACCTACAGGACTCAAATGATCTGCTGCTAATGTCTTGGTGCCAGATACCAAAGGACACCTTCAGGGGTCTTGTTGAGTCCATGCCTCGGTGGGTCTTCACTGTTTTGGCAGCACGCAGAGGGACCAACGGCAGATTAGGCAGGTGGTATTAAAGTTTTTTTTTTCAGTATTATAAACATGTTGCAGACATACTTTTGGTTCTATGAGTGAGATGGGTGTGATGTATCACAATATGAGTGCTGAGTAGAAAAACCTTAGCAAAGGAGTACAAAAAAAAATGTACTTGCATGGTTGCATACGCAGTATATGTATAGTGTATAGTGTTTTGTGGTGTACCTGGAGTAGTCAAATTAGTATATCTGTCTATTTCATGTGAAGTTTGGAAAATTTGGCACTGATATGCAATGTTTACACTGCATATGGAAATAACAACATGTAAATTATGAAAAACAAGTTGTGCAGAGTAAAGAGAGAAAGAAAAAAGACATGAACAAGAGCAAGTACAAATTGTCTTGCTATATTGTTACTCTAAAAATTAACATTTAAAAACTGACTCATAATAATAATACAATGAATATATAATATATAATTATTTTGATAATAATTATTATTAATAATGATAATAATAAAACATTATAAACATTTATATATGAATAAGATGTAACAAGAAATGTTTCTTGAGCATCAAATCAGCATATCAGAATGATTTCTGAAGGATCATGTGACACTGAAGACTAGAGTAATGATGCTGAAAATTCAGCTTTGATCACAGGAACAAATAATCAGTTCTTTTAATTTCTAATAATATTTTGTAATATTTTACATTAAATAAATGCAGCCTTGGTGAGCATAAGAGACTTCTTACAAAAACATAAAAAAGGGTAATGTTTCCAAACTGCACACACACAAAGTTTAAATGGAGAAAATCTGGAAATGTCCCTCATGACAGGAGACATTAAATTTTAAAATCTGTTTAAGGCTTAATAAGTACCGTGCTTTGTGCAGTTTCATTACGGGAGAGCAGGATGTTGGTTATTTTTACAGCATTTGTGATGTTGTGGGCTGTTAGCCGTTCCGGTATGGATGTGAGGATCTGGGTACTGGAGGCTAATTTGAGGACACTGGCTTGACCTCCAGAAAGCTTCATAAAAAAAAAAAAAATCAGTTATGCAATCATGCAACCTTTTCTGTTTTCATCTGAGTAAAATTCATGTTTTATATGACTATACATTACAATCATTAGACATTGATTACTTACATCATTATTAATGGTGTCCAGGGTCAAACCACACTCTAGAGTGTTTGGAGGATCAAATAAGTGAGTAGATCTGTTACAGAGGGCCGAAGCTTTGGCGATTCCAGCTGAAAAACATTCATGTTAAATGAAGAGATATTTAAAGTAGAGAGTATATTGTAAATACAGAAAGGTAGTCTGAAATACCATTTGGTGTATTTGATGGACATCGCTCAACTGAGGAAGCAAACTGGCCTAAGACCGTTTTTGGAAAGGTGAATTTACTAGTTTGTGTGGAGCTTTGTTCAGGGCAGAAATTTGCTGTAAAAAAAAGAGAGAAGACTGTCAGTAAACTTGAGAACTTAAGCAAGATTATTCAGTCTACATATCATGCAATATTTTAAATGGGTTTTACAGATGTTGCAGGTAGTTCCAGTCCAATCGTCTGGGCAGAGGCAGATCCCGTTTAGTAAGGTACCCTTGTTTTCACACACCAGATTGGGTTTGGTCATTGTTGTGTTCAGGGGTGCTGTAGTGGTGGATCTCTGGGTTGTTGTCTGGGGTGTAAAGGTGTCGAATGTTGAGGCGCTGGTGTCCAGGGGTGCTGTAGTGGGGGATCTCTGGGTTGTTGTCTGGGGTGTAAAGGTGCCGAATGTTGAGGTGCTGGTGTCCAGAGGTGCTGTAGTGGTGGATCTCTGGGTTGTTGTCTGGAGTGTAAAGGTGTCGATTGTTGAGGCGCTGGTGTCCAGGGGTGCTGTAGTGGTGGATCTCTGGGTTGTTGTCTGGGGTGTAAAGGTGTCGAATGTTGAGGCGCTGGTGTCCAGGGGTACTGTAGTGGGGGATCTCTGGGTTGTTGTCTGGAGTGTAAAGGTGTCGAATGTTGAGGTGCTGGTGTCCAGGGGTGCTGTAGTGGGGGATCTCTGGGTTGTTGTCTGGGGTGTAAAGGTGCCGAATGTTGAGGTGCTGGTGTCCAGGGGTGCTGTAGTGGGGGATCTCTGGGTTGTTGTCTGGGGTGTAAAGGTGCCGAATGTTGAGGCGCTGGTGTCCAGGGGTGCTGTAGTGGTGGATCTCTGGGTTGTTGTCTGGGGTGTAAAGGTGTCGAATGTTGAGGCGCTGGTGTCCAGGGGTGCTGTAGTGGGGGATCTCTGGGTTGTTGTCTGGAGTGTAAAGGTGTCGGATGTTGAGGCGCTGGTGTCCAGTGGTGCTGTAGTGGTGGATCTCTGGGTTGTTGTCTGGAGTGTAAAGGTGTCCAGGGGTGCTGTAATGGGGGATCTCTGGGTTGTTGTCTGAAGTGTAAAGGTTTTGAATGTTGAGGTGCTGGTGTCCAGGGGTGCTGTAGTGGTGGATCTCTTGGGTGTTGTCTGGAGTGTAACGGTGTCGAATGTTGAGGCGCTGGTGTCCAGGGGTGCTGTAGTGGGGGATCTCTGGGTTGTTGTCTGGAGTGTAAAGGTGTCGAATGTTGAGGCGCTGGTGTCCAGGGGTGCTGTAATGGGGGATCTCTGGGTTGTTGTCTGGAGTGTAAAGGTGTCAATTGTTGAGGTGCTGGTGTCCAGGGGTGCTGTAGTGGTGGATCTCTGGGTTGTTGTCTGGAGTGTAAAGGTGTCGAATGTTGAGGCGCTGGTGTCCAGGGGTGCTGTAGTGGGGGATCTCTGGGTTGTTGTCTGGGGTGTAAAGGTGTCGATTGTTGAGGTGCTGGTGTCCAGGGGTGCTGTAGTGGGGGATCTCTGGGTTGTTGTCTGGGGTGTAGAGGTGTCGAATGTTGAGGTGCTGGTGTCCAGAGGTGCTGTAGTGGTGGATCTCTGGGTTGTTGTCTGGAGTGTAAAGGTGCCGAATGTTGAGGCGCTGGTGTCCAGGGGTGCTGTAGTGGTGGATCTCTGGGTTGTTGTCTGGGGTGTAAAGGTGTCGAATGTTGAGGGGCTGGTGTCCATGGGTGCTGTAGTGGTGGATCTCTGGGTTGTTGTCTGGGGTGTAAAGGTGTCGAATGTTGAGGGGCTGGTGTTCAGGGGTGCTGTAGTGGTGGATCTCTGGGTTGTTGTCTGGGGTGTAAAGGTGTCGAATGTTGAGGGGCTGGTGTTCAGGGGTGCTGTAGTGGTGGATCTCTGGGTTGTTGTCTGGGGTGTAAAGGTGTCGAATGTTGAGGGGCTGGTGTTCAGGGGTGCTGTAGTGGTGGATCTCTGGGTTGTTGTCTGGAGTGTAAAGGTGCCGAATGTTGAGGGGCTGGTGTCCAGGGGTGCTGTAGTGGTGGATCTCTTGGTTGTTGTCTGGAGTGTAAAGGTGTTGAATGTTGAGGGGCTGGTGTCCAGGGGTGCTGTAGTGGTGGATCTCTGGATTGTTGTCTGGAGTGTAAAGGTGTCGAATGTTGAGGTGCTGGTGTCCAGGGGTGCTGTAGTGGTGGATCTCTGGGTTGTTGTCTGGAGTGTAAAGGTGCCGAATGTTGAGGTGCTGATGTTTATAGAGTCGGTCGAATTGTTTTGACACCAAGTCTGTTCAAAAACAGCTGTTTACAAAGACAAACATTAGACAAAAGGTATCTGTCAGGTTGCAAGTTTTATCTGTCTCTTCTCCTTCAATTGTTTTTAGTTTTTCACGTCCGCACGCAGCTGATCGGGCTTCGTAATAAATGCGGACGTGCACGCGCAAACAGCTGTTTCTCATTCTTTTCTTATGTGTTCCTATTTCTACCCTTCAGTTTTCTCTTTCATTGCCAGTGTGTTTTGTCTATTTGACTACACGTTTGTCTCATTTTGTTTTTTTGTTCATTTGTTTATTCAGCCCGGCTTTTTTCTATGCCAGTGATTCTTGCTACCTCTGGCTAGTGACTTGCTCCGATGGATTATTCCTGTCTGCGTTTCAACATGTCAAGTGATCGTCTGCCTGGGTCTGAACCTCTGCCTGTTCTTATGGACTGTATAAACTGGCTGCCAGTTCGGATTTGGATTTTCCCGTTTCTGCTGAGTCTTAGGTACGTGCTCATATTTTTGCCTCCTGACCTCTTCATCTGTTATCTAGCCACCCATAAGGACTTTGATCTTTTACTGGGACATTGATTGACTGTTATAACTCAATAAATTTTGAGTCACATTTGAGTCCTGTTCCTTGAAATCCCTGACAGTATCAACCTGTGATCACTTGCCTTTACAGAGCCAAAGTCCCTGTATAAATCTGGTCCAGCTTGCCAACTTATTCCAAGAACCAGCCATTAAGACAGGAAAAATCAGTCTAACTAACCTGAAAAGCAACCAATCTCAGTTTGTTTTTATTTCTAAGTGCCATTTAGGCACTTTAGGCAGGTTGAAAAACATACTTTAAATAACATCAAATATTAGCAGAACTGTGTAGTTTCAAACAAAACTTTAGTTAAAACATAAACATTAAGTCAAAAACTATTTGATATGACTCGGATAAATTGGACTATAGCCATACAAGTAATTTATATGGGTCAGATCAGAAATAGCTCAAGATAACAACTGTGAATTTTTGCACCGTATACACAAACACATCACACAAACCCCCTTCATGTGATTTGTAGCGATATGTATCATGCCTTCGTCAAATTAGTAGGCTACTTCTATCTCAAGTATTTGGAAAATTAGGATGTGACATGCAGTGGTTACACAGAACTGTGATGTGAAAAACACCTATGTGGAAAATAACCCAGAAAACAAACAAACAATCAGGAATGCAAGTTGTGCAAAAAGGGTAAAGAAAGAAACAAAAGATGAGAAGTAATGTCTTGCTGCACAATCAGATAAAGTATCACAATGAAATAATAATGCATTAATGTCTAAAATATACCCATTATTAATTAATTATAATGACAATAGTGGAGAAATATTGTTTTATTATTTCTATTAATTGTTATTAATAATAATAATAACATAGTATGGTGAATTCAATCTATGTATTACAGTGTGTATATACACATTATTATGATAAATAAACTATTAACTATGTATAATTAACGTGTATTACAATTCTAACAATTTCAAAAGTGAACATTACCTGTGGTTAAGATTAAGAGCAGAAAGTGGTCCATTACACACAACAAATATAAAGCTAACTTATAATATGAACTCTTGTTACTGTCTGGTTTATAAAGGGCTGGATCTTTGCTGGAGTGGGAAGTCCATCGGTCATGGAAATAATCATCCATTTCCAATTAAACTTACATTACAGACAGAGCTAAACGAGGCAGCAAAACAGCGCTAAACAATAACAGTATATTACAGTGGTTCTTAACTCCAGTCCTCGGGACCCGCTGCTCTGCACATTTTGTATGTCTCTCTTATCTGACACACTCAAATCAGTTCATGGAGTCTCTCCTAATGAGCTGATGATCTGGTTCAGGTGTGTTAAATAAGGGAGACATACAAAATGTGCAGAGCAGTGGGTCACGAGGACTGGAGTTGAGAACCACTGGTATATTACATATTATTCTTTGTTATTCACACAGGCACAGCATATATTTCTTACCAATCTTTATATATCCCCAAAACCTGCATGCAAAATTTTGGAGGGACATTTTGTCTTGAGACTGAAAGCTCAATAATTCATTAATTCATCCTATTTACCCATTGTCAACATGTTTAATGCTGATACTCATGAATGATGTAGAGGAATTTAAAAATGAAATTAAAAATGTCTACTTTCTACAAGTATGAATGAATTTTTAAGGTAATGATTAGCTTCCCTAACCTTACCTGTATCCCACCTCAATAACAGCAAGAAAAAACCCAAACACAATAAGGAAATTGTACCAAAAAATGTTTAAGCTAATGATTATAGCTTACCTTACCTGTATCCTACCTCAATAACAAAATAAAACATGAACACAACAAGGAAATTGTACCAAACATTTGCTTATGTAAGTAGTTAAAGACATGTAATAAAAGTGGGCCCATATTTGTAAAAAAAAAAAAAAAAAAAAAAAAAACATTTTTTAATAAACAGTAAGAAAATTAAAATCCATAATTTGTCCTAAAGCAAGTCTGATATAAATCAAAGACTAAAGTAAAGTTTTTGAAAAGACTGTTTGCATATTATATATATTATAGGCTAATATCTAAAGTTTACTATACAATGTAAACAATTATGTGATCAATAAGTAATGACAACCTATGCTTTTACATTGCTTAACTCATCAAAAGCAATTTTCAACTTTTTTTATAAGTCATACAAGCTTCAACTAATTAATTTAATGTCATTTAGGTTGAAATTATTTACATTTTTAAGTACAATCAATTTGTACAGTACCTAATGAGAGTATATGAGATAACTGAATAATGTATTAAATAATATTAAACTGAACTAAAATAAATGTCAGCAGACATCTTGTCTTGTCCTTGGCTTTTTGTGTCCATTTTCCATGTTTTAAGGCTCTCCCCTTGATTCAGTCTTAGAATCCAGATTATATCGAGCTCTCGTCTTTAGAAAAGACTTCAGTGTAAATAAAAAGAAGATCTGAACACCCTTTGAAAGACAGAAAATTAGGTTGTCAGTCACCAAACAATGCAAGACAGCTTGAATAAATCCAAAAAAAATGTACTGTCCTTAGTATTAATAATGTGTCAAAAATATTATTAACAGTGTAATAACACACTTGTGTTGTATTGCAGAGACAGAAGACCACACTGAGAATGATGTAGAGTGTTTTGTCATGGGTGATGAGCACAAAGTAACCAATGACCCAGGACAAACCGAGCACCACAGCCAGAGAGAAACTTCTCAAAATCTTCTTTAAAGAAGTGGTTTGTGTATGAAGGTAAAACAGTAGCAAAACTCGAGAGCTTGCTAGTTTGAATGTGAGAACTTGTAAAATTAATATTTGTATTTGTAAGTTGAAATTTATACTTGCAGCTCTGATGTGAAAAGCTGCATCTATCGATTTGCACACACAGACAAAACTCAGAACACCTGTGTTTTGAATTCGAAGTTGCAGATTAATAATTACAAATGTGTAAAGTGTGATTTACATAAAAAAATGACAGGCACAATTGTGTACTACACATTTATCTTTGTGCTTTAGTTCAGTTTCGTTGTACAACCACAAGTCGGCACTCACAACCTCTCATATCTGGCAGTACAACTTCAAATCCTAGCGCTTTGACTTTTGCTACTCTTTTTGCGATATGCCTGTAGCAAAACTCACTCGTGCACTTGTAAATGCAGACTTGAGAGAGCAGAGTCGGGGGCGGGGCTGGGGTCGGAATGAAGTCATTTTATTGGTCGACGCCTCACCAATGAACAACGCCAGCCAGCATGCAAACATTTGTATGCATATGTATCAGCTATTTTTTAAAACGCTTGGAAAATATTTTTATGAAATATCATTAGTTTTACTGGAATCGTTTTACAGAATATGAACGCAACGCGTTTAATTGAGACAGTGGTATTAAAAGACCAAACTCAGGAAACACCATAAAGCATAGCCTATACAGAAAAAATTGAGCACAGAATATGAACGCAACGCGTTTAATTGTACGTTTTCCTCGAAACCCAAGAAAAGCTTAATGAGGCTTAATGGACCAACAGTTATAAAATAAAAATTAAAAACAATAAAAAAAACATATAATTTGTTACTTTATTAATAAAACACAGGCAGCAAGTTTATTTGCACTGAACACACATTTGCTATATATATATATATATATATATATATATATATATATATATATATATATATATATATGTTATGACAGAGACGAGGAAGCAGGCTGCAAGTAAAACTCTTTATTGTAGTAGAATAATAGATGAAGTAGTATGCAAAGTCCAGGGTGATGCAGGCGGTGGCGCAGGGACTTTGATGGTCAGACACGGTGAAGACAGTGATGAGTGCTCTGAAGTGACGATAGTAATCCAGACAAGTAACACATCCACGAGACGAAACCGGAACACAGGAACTCAGGATGGCAACGAAGAACAGGAACAAGAACGGGACCAGAAACACACAGAGACTTCATGCAACGATCTGACAGGGGAAATGAGAAAGTGATGAGAATATATACTGTGATGAGATGGGTTGCAGCTGATGATTAGTGACTGCAGCTGGATCGCTGATCAGAGGTAACGAGCCGGACACACCCACTCACGCGCTCACACACACGTAAACAAACAAAGCACGAGACGAGGAGAGACATTGGATCTATGAACCGTGACAGTACCCCCCTCCCTAGGAACACCTCCTGGTGTTCCCAGGCCCCCTTACCTGCCGATTGTAATCATCGATAAGGGAGTGATCCAAAATGTCTCTGGCCGGTACCCAACTTCTCTCCTCAGGACCGTAACCTTCCCAGTCCACCAAATACTGAAATCCGCGTCCCCTCCGCCTAGAGTCCAGTACACGATTGACCGAATAAGTGGGTTCCCCATCTACGAGTCGCGGCGGGGGAGGAACCGGAACTGGCGGGTTAATCGCTGATCGAAACACAGGCTTAATTTTGGAAACATGGAAAACGGGGTGAATTCTCCTGTACGCAGGAGGAAGGTTGAGGCGGACTGCCACCGGACTAATGATCTTGGTGACAGTAAACGGGCCAATAAATTTGGGAGCAAGTTTATTGGATACGGAACGGAGAGGAATGTTCTTGGTAGAAAGCCACACTTTTTGACCAACGACGTAAACGGGAGGCCTAGACCGGTGGCGATCGGCTTTGGCCTTGGTGCGCAACCCCACCTGGAGTAGAGTCTCGCGGGCTCTAGTCCATGTGTGGTGACACCTCTGGACGAAGGCGTGAGCGGAGGGAACCGCGACTTCGGATTCCAGACTAGGAAAGAGTGGTGGCTGGTACCCTACACTACACTCAAACGGAGACAGGCCCGTGGATGACACTGGCAACGTGTTGTGGGCGTACTCCACCATAGAGAGTTGGTGACTCCAAGAGGAAGGATTCTTGGAGACCAAACATCGTAACGTTCTTTCCAAATCCTGGTTGGCTCTCTCAGTTTGGCCATTGCTCTGGGGATGAAACCCAGAAGACAGACTGACAGTCGCGCCCAGTAATCTACAAAATTCTCGCCAAAATTTGGACACAAATTGGGGTCCTCTGTCAGAAACCACGTCTGTCGGGAGGCCATGTAACCGAAAGACGTGGTTAACGACAATCACCGCTGTCTCCTTGGCTGAGGGTAATTTGGGCAAGGGAATGAAATGGGCCGCCTTCGAGAACCGGTCCACCACGGTCAAAACTACCGTGTGACCCTGAGAGGGTGGGAGGGCGGTAACAAAATCTAGTGCGATATGGGACCAGGGTCTCGAAGGAACCGGCAGCGGTAGGAGTAACCCATCCGGGGGTCGATTGGAAGTCTTACCAGTGGCACAAACTGAGCAAGCCAAAACAAAATTGTGAATGTCACGAGCCATGAGAGGCCACCAGAATCGTTGCTTAACTAAACATTTAGTACGACTGACTCCTGGATGACAAGCCACATTGGAAGAATGCCCCCACTGAATAACGCTGGACCGTAGACTCTCAGGCACAAATAAACGATTCGGTGGGCAACCGACCGGGGGCGTTACCCCTTCTAAGGCCTTCATGACCTTCGATTCGACCTCCCATACGAGTGTGGAGATGAATAGGGTCTCTGGTAAAATGCACTCGGGAGTAGACGGGCGTTCGGAACGATCAAAAATACGCGATAAAGAATCGGGTTTGATGTTTTTAGAACCCGAGCGGTACGAGAGAGTAAAGTCAAAACGACCGAAAAAAAGTGCCCACCGAGCCTGCCTGGAGTTCAATCTTTTAGCAGTCCGAATGTATTCCAAATTCTTATGATCGGTCCAGACGATAAAAGGTACCCCCGACCCTTCTAACCAGTGCCGCCACTCCTCCAATGCTAACTTGACTGCCAACAACTCTCTGTTCCCAATGTCATAATTGCGTTCGGCAGGCGATAACCGATGAGACAAAAACGCGCAAGGATGCATCTTGTCGTCTGAGAGAGCACGCTGGGATAACACTGCACCTACCCCCACCTCTGACGCGTCGACCTCCACCACGAACTGACGTGATGGATCAGGGGTTGTCAGAATGGGGGCTGAAACGAAGCAACCCTTCAGTTTGGCAAACGCAGCCTCGGCTGCGTCTGACCACCTGAACGTCGTTCTGGGGGAGGTCAAGGCGGTCAGAGGTGCGGCTAGTTGGCTGAAGTTGCGAATAAAACGCCGGTAAAAATTAGCGAACCCCAGAAATCTCAGTAGGGCCTTACGAGACTCTGGGCTTGGCCAATCCACCACAGCCTTGATCTTCTCAGGATCCATGCGCATTCCCTCAACTGACACGATGTACCCTAGAAATGGAACAGACTGTGCATGAAAATCGCATTTCTCCGCCTTGACAAAAAGCCCATTCTCTAGCAACCTCTGAAGCACTCGCCGGACGTGCTGCACGTGATCCTGGAGAGAAGAAGAAAAAATCAGTATGTCGTCCAGGTAGACATAAATGAACTGATCTATCATATCTCGCAGCACGTCATTGACGAGTGCCTGGAAGACCGCTGGGCTATTGGAAAGCCCGAAAGGCATAACCAAATATTCAAAGTGCCCTCTGGGGGTGTTAAAAGCGGTCTTCCACTCATCCCCCTCCCTGATGCGGACCAAATGATAAGCGTTCCGTAAATCCAACTTTGTGAAGATGGACGCTCCCTGCAACCTCTCGAAGGCTGAAGACATCAGCGGCAAAGGATAAGTATTCTTTACCGTGATGTTGTTCAACCCCCGGTAGTCAATACAAGGTCGCAAGGATCCGTCCTTCTTCCCCACAAAAAAGAACCCCGCCCCCGCTGGTGAAGAGGAAGGGCGAATGAACCCCGTTGCTAGAGAATCAGAAATATATTTCTCCATAGCCTCCCTCTCAGGTGTCGAGAGTGAATATAACTTGCCTTTAGGCGGAGCCGTACCTGGTAATAAGTCTATGGCACAGTCATAGGGACGATGCGGAGGAAGAGAAGCAGCCCGAGACTTACTGAACACTTCCTTCAGGTCCAGGTACTCCGCGGGCACGTTAGACAGATCCATTGCCTCCTCCTGAAACACAGAGACAGAAACAGACGGACAAGCAGACACTAGACAAGACTCATGACAACGATTACTCCAAGCTGACACAGACTTGAGCTGCCAGTCCACTTTAGGGTTGTGACGGATGAGCCAGGGGTGACCGAGAACTATGGGTGCAAGGGGAGTGTCCAGAATGTAGAATGAAATGGTCTCAGTGTGGTTGCCTGATGTGATGAGGGTGATATCTTCAGTGGCGAAAGTGATGGTAGGAAGTTTCTGTCCGTTGAGTGCATGTACAGCGATCTGATGAGTGAGGGGTTTGAGGGGAATCTGGAACTGACGTGCAAATGAATGGTCCATAAAATTACCTTCCGCCCCGGAGTCCAAGAGTGCCCGACAATCGTGAGTGCGTGCTGACCATCTCAGTCTTACCGGAAGGAGGGTAGATGTAGATGAGGTCTTCTCGGCGGAGATCCCACCCGATAGTAGCCTCATACTCACTATCGGGCTTGGCCTTTTACCGGGCAGTTGTAAGCATAGTGCCCGGCTCCTCCACAGTACAGACAAAGGCCCTGGGACCTCCGCCTTTCCCTCTCCTCCCGGGAAAGCCGAGCTCGACCCACCTGCATGGGCTCGTGATCGTAGACGGGGCTGACCGCGTCCCCGCCTCCAAGCCGTGAACCCTCGGCTCCTGCCAGAGGGTGACTGCTCCTAGTGCGGCTCCCAACTCTGGCCAGCCGTGCGTCAACTCGAAGTGCCAGAGCGATGAGGTCGTTAAGCGATTGGGGTAGGTCCAAGGCGTAGATCTCCCTTTGGACGCGGTCAGCCAGCCCATGCAGGAACATGTCCCACTGCGCCTCCTCGTTCCACTGGCTCTCCGCCGCCAAGGTCCGGAACTCGATCGAGAAATCTGAAACAGATCTTTCTCCTTGACGTAAATCGGCCAGCATCCTTGCGGCCTCTCTCCCGGCGACAGCACGGTCGAAAACTCTTCTCATTTCGGCGGAGAGCTCCTGGAACGAGGAACAGCATGGGTCTTGATTTTCCCACACCGCCGTTCCCCATAATGCCGCTTTCCCAGTCAGGAGGGTGAGAACGAAGGCCACCTTAGAACGCTCACTGCCGAAGGTTCGGGGCTGAAGGGAGAAATGCATGGAACATCGGATTAGAAAAGCCCTGCAAAAATTCGGTTCACCTGAGTAGGTCTCTGGAACAGGTAGGCGTGGCTCTGACTGGGATGGGCTTTCCGATGGTGTGGGGGGAACAGCTGGTGTGGGCGGCGCAGCGGGAGCTCGCATCTGATGGATCTGCCGGGTGAGCTCGGACACCTGCGCCACTAACGCCTGAACAGCGCGACCAGTATCGTGAATATTCTTTTCTTGAAGATCCATACGTGCCATGCTGTTACTCACGTAATCCTCGAACGAGGGCGCTGAATTACTCGCTGCTTCCATGTTGGTCAGATCGTTCTGTTATGACAGAGACGAGGAAGCAGGCTGCAAGTAAAACTCTTTATTGTAGTAGAATAATAGATGAAGTGGTATGCAAAGTCCAGGGTGATGCAGGCGGTGGCGCAGGGACTTTGATGGTCAGACACGGTGAAGACAGTGATGAGTGCTCTGAAGTGACGATAGTAATCCAGACAAGTAACACATCCACGAGACGAAACCGGAACACAGGAACTCAGGATGGCAACGAAGAACAGGAACAAGAACGGGACCAGAAACACACAGAGACTTCATGCAACGATCTGACAGGGGAAATGAGAAAGTGATGAGAATATATACTGTGATGAGATGGGTTGCAGCTGATGATTAGTGACTGCAGCTGGATCGCTGATCAGAGGTAACGAGCCGGACACACCCACTCACGCGCTCACACACACGTAAACAAACAAAGCACGAGACGAGGAGAGACATTGGATCTATGAACCGTGACAATATATATATATATATATATATATATATATATATATATATATATATATGCCAATTCCATTGCAATATGAAAATGCACCTAAATTATCTGATAAGAATGTAAAATGTATACCTTGAAATGCAATGTAAGTCGCTTTGGAAAAATGTAAATGTTTTAAATATTCACCCTAGCCTAACTGTTGGACACACAAAAACAAACAAAACATAAATAAATTATATACATATACGTACGTGTGTGTGTGTGTGTGTGTGTGTGTGTGTGTGTGTGTATGTGTGTGTGTGTGTGTGTGTCTTTTACAGTCTATGGTATATACCATATATATATATATATATATATATATATATATATATATATATATATATATATATATATATATATATATATATAGGCTATATATGGCATACGTCATATGTTTTACGTCATATTCTGTGCTCATCTGCTTTTCTGTAGTATGCATTAGCATTGTGTCTACTGAGTTTGATAATATCGTTTATTTATTTTAATATCAGTCTAATGCATTAAGCCATGTTAGTGTTTCAGTGCACGCGGGTTTCGTGACATCATCGAAGTCCCATTTCATTGGCTAGGTGCCAACCAATAAAACGGCTCCTTTGACCCCCCCCCCCTCCTCCCGCCCCCCTTTCTCTCTCGCCGCCTCTGAGTTTCAAGTGCACAAGTTAGTTTTGCACCTGATATATCGCGAAAAGAGTAGCAAAAGTCAAGGCGCGAAATTTGAAATTGCAGTGACCGATTTGAGAAGTTGCAAGTGCCTAATAGGGCTTGGGCATCGTGACGTCATACTTGGCGTGGCGGCCATGTTGATGGCCTCGCGAATGTAAACATACAGCAAGTCGAACAAGGAGAAGCAGAGTTGGGAGAAAGAAAAAAGATGTTAAAATCCCGAAAAGGATGTGGAATTTACGGGGATACGTTAAATAGGGAAACCAGGGACCAGTAAGTTATGTGGACAAATTTTCCTGTAAAATATCCCGTATTTTAATAACTTACTATCATAACATTAATGTTAGCCCTTCCATCGGACCTGTCAGTCTCTGTACTGTTGTCCTGTTGCTACCCCCTTGCCCTTCCAGAAAAACAGATGTTTTCAAAGCATCGTTTTGCTTACTTGAAGGCAACCTTAGCGTGATATTGGCCTTTTTTAGATAACAGCGTGGTTGTTGTGAGAGAGCACGATTTCACGCCAATCTGAAAGCAAAGTCACGTTAGACCTAGCTTCACAACTCGCTCAGTTAATGCTGCAGTTTTGCAGAGGGATAGCAACAGAAAGATGAATGTTAAAATTGTAATTTTTCGGGATATTTTATAGGTAAATACTAAAACGGGAAGACAGCGGGAAAAGAGCTCAAATACGTGAGAAACCCGGAAAAACGTGAGGGTTGACAGCTACTAACTACACTTTTTTTTGCCGATTTTGTCCTCATACTGGTCCCTGGCTTCCCTATTTAACGTATCCCCGTAAATTCCACATCCTTTTCGGGATTTTAACATATTTTTTCTTTCTCCCAACACTGCTTCTCCTCGTTGACTTGCTGTATGTTTACATTCGCGAGGCCATCAACATGGCCGCCACGCCAAGTATGACGTCACGACGCCCAAGCCCTATTGAGGAAGTACCGCAAATGTGAACGAAAGATTAAACGCAAAATATGTATTACAAGTTTGTGTCTGTCGTTGTATTTCTGTGAATGGCATTTTACACATGTGTGTCTACTTGTCTGCAGCTTCAGATTCAGAATACAGGTTTGTGACTATTGTCTGCGAGTGCAAATTTCAACATTCAACTTCAGATTTTTATTGTACAGGTTTTCACATTGAAGCTGTGAGTGTAAATGTTCATGTACAAGTACGAATATTTATTGTACAAGTTCTCAAATTCACATTTACATGCTCTCGAGTTTTGCTACTGTTTTACTTTCATATTTGCGAGCTAAAGAACCAAAAAATAATATAGACAATATTAACTTTTATTGAACTGCTAATATTATGTTGCCATTAAACATTAAAGCTCTGAGAATTAGACAGCTCCTACTGTAGTTAGGCCTACATTATCTTCAATAAACTATTTCCAATCCGAATCAAATCTTAAAGGAATGTCTTTATAACACTTTGACTTGATTTAAACCCGGAACATTCGTTCACGGTTCAGTTACGTACCTCTTCAGGGGTGCGTTTCCCGAAAGCATCGTTGGCCAACTATGGTCGCAAGTTCATCGCAATGTCCATTGAACTCTATTGGTAACGACGGAACTTGCGACCATAGTTGGCCAACGATGCTTTCGGGAAACGCACCCCAGGTTGGGATTTTCACAGCAGATGGTTTGAGAGAAGTAGACAAGCAGAGTTGTGTTAAAACACAACATGACCGCTAGAGGGAGCAAGAAACCCCACAACATCGGCCGCTTTGGATCAAACGTTCCCGCCTTGTCCAGAGACGCTAACCAACAGCTAAAACAGGACAAAGAGAGAACGAGAAATACTGGGATGTGTAAGTAATGGGTAAGTAAGAGGAAGAGGACCAGAAAGCGGTAAAGCTCTTAGATCACTTGTAATTTTCCACAGCTCATGTCTGGATTAATTAATTAATTTATTTATTTATTTATTTATTTTTTGTCTACTGACATTTTTTGGAAAGATATTTTTTTTTGCAGCATTTCGTCAGCAGAACATAACAAAACACATTAAATAACAGTACAACCCACTGAAGAGATGTATCTATCTCTCACAGGCTCGCTTTCATTCCTGTTAAAAATCAAATAGCTTCCGGTGTCTCTCCGCTTACAGTTTTTTTGGCTGTACACCACAAAAAAAACAGTCTGTTATTTATAACAGATATAGCAATAACAGCAGGCAGACCTAAGACATTATAATGGATCAAAGCGATTAAATGTTAGCCTATTATCCGCATGCTCATTTCTACATTTAGATTGGGTAACTCACTTAAAGTGAATCTTAAATGAAAGTAAAAATTGAATAACAGTTCTTTAGTAAACCTCAAAATGAATATCCACTTTTCATCCTGTAAATTAAACTGATGTGATGCCTAAACTGTTATAGTAGTACACTACCAAAATAGAATATAGTTTTAATATGCCCATTTATTGGTTACCGGCAATAACATGAAATCATCAGCCAGAATTTAAAAAAAGGCTAAATATATAACATATTTAATACCATATCTTTGTTTACAGTTATGCAGACAGAATCAAAGTGTCATGTCTTTTAATATCAGTGTGTTTTATTAAATGTACCCCAGCCGGCTGTCATGGCGATGGTGCGGAAACCTCGTGGTGGACCATTGAGAGCGTTTCTGATGAGGAAAAACACGTGAGCCGCATACATGATGTTCCAGGCAAACGTGGCCAGCAGGAAGTACTGCAGCAGAGCTGTGATTGCCGTACAAGGACCCTGATCGACCTTCTGTTGCATATCTGAAGAAGGAATAACGTTCTGCTCGGAAACAGAGGCCTTTGAGCTCTGGACGGGATTGTTGATTCCAAAAATGAATAGCAGGTAATAGGTGGTCATGCACAAACAGATGTTCAAGAGCATAGTGGAGCTGGCTCCTCTCAGTTTCCTGTAGAGTTGTAAAGAATTACGTTTATTTGATATGGGGGGGGGGGGTTAAGAGGACACTCTTTATATTTTGCCTGTTTCACAAACCAGAACCATGGAAATACCATTAGTTGGCTAGACTGACATGATAGAATGGAAATACACTGGAAAAAAAAGAAGAAAAATCTGACTTGTTTTAGAGGTAAAAAATATTGAAGATGCACCGATATTAAATTCTGGCTGATACTGGTGAGCTGATAGTTATGGTTACGATTAATGTTGATAATTAATACATGCCTGATATTAAAAACTATACTATTTTGTACAGATAATTAAAATCTAAAATTAATAGTTTTAAATGCTACAGGTGAATTCACTGTTAGATATTACATTTAGCAGTGTTATTAAATTTGTGTTTTAAAAAAAATTCTTTAAAGGTGCAGTGTGTATTTTTTAGCGGCATCTAGTGGTGTGGTTACGAATTGCAACCAACAGAAGTTACGTTGGCCGACAGGAAAAGATGTCGTCGTCTGAGACAGCAGAGAGTTCAGCAATGAAGTTTCTTTACAAAGATAAATCAAGAAATGATGTTTACTTTATTATTCAGTAAAACAATATGTTATTGTAAATATTATTGTTACTTGTTCATCATTGTGTCAGTGACTTTAAGGTACAATATGTACGAATTTTGTGAAAAAAATATATCCAAAAATCACTTGCACAGTGTGATATATTTCCTGCACTTGTGTACTTACAAATCCCAAAAGTTCCCAAAGATTTTTAATTTCAGAGAAATTCCCATTTTAAATAATGGCTCGTCCCTGGTCATTGTCTCCTGTCAGTGACCTAATATCCACGTTATCCCTGGTTTCCGCTTGCTCTGCCATAGTAACCATGGTGGACAACTGCGTTACATCTAACGGCACACTCACGCTGTTGTTGTTTCGTTCAAACATTATGCGTTTTCAAGATGCCGAGAGCTCCACGTCCGCGACTAACTTTGACTTGACAGAGACGCCGCTCTTGCATGTACTTTATTAGACAGGTGAGCAAATGTACTATATAAACTAATCAATGTAATATAGCTCAACGTGATGAAATGTTAGAACATGATCTGTATGTTATTCTAATGTTGATCTAGCTTAGCCTACTGCTAGTCTCATACAGCCAACAAACTCGGACGGGACTAGTTTAACATGGAGAGGTGGGGTAAAGTAATAATTACCAGAACTTCTCAGTGATTTTAGTCCCGTCCGAATGTGCCATGTCAGTAATCATTACGGACAACGTCAGTAAAGATTACTACGACTTTTATCTTCTGTAAAAAGGTCAGGAAAATTACCTTAGGTAATATTAATCCCGTGTGAATAGAACCTCTGTAAATATGTACGTAAATATTCCGTCATTTCCTGTTTAAAAGTAGTTTTCCGCGTTTTTTCAAGTATGGAGACGCTTGAAAAAGCATTCAGTTGCGTTCTAGACGGTGGGACAAATCTGTGGCAAAACTCAAGTGTTTTCCACACACCATTCAGATCAAAGAAGGTCGAACGCACTTTTGTGTGTGTGTGTGTGTGTGTGCGCACATGATGATCAGGAAGCAACGTATTACTCACATGATGACAGGGAGGTGACGGCGGTTACCCCTCCCACTGAACGGCATGGCCAATCCAAAGCTATTACTGTATAAGAGAAGTAATGTTGGTCAGCTTATATCTGTAATAGTGGCCATACATCTACTGAAGTAAACGTTTAAGTTAAATTCAAGTGTATGCAATTCCATGGGGGCTATACCAAAGTATCTTTGATTGTGTAAACGTGAATGTGACTGATCTGAGGTACAGTAAATAGCAATTACCTCTGTTTGGTGATCAAATATGATGAGCTTATGTATGTGAGACCCGCGTGACGTGAGGACCTCTGAGCGTCATAGTTTCCTAATCTGGAACAGGTAAAATATAGGCTACTTAAAGAGTTAAAAAGAATAATCAAACATTCGCTCACTTTTAATGATGCTCAGATATCATCCAAACCTTTTTCATTTATTGAGTCAGATGAAATAACGAGGTAATACATATGAGAAAATTAAAAAAAATTAAAAAAAAAAATACAAATGAGAAAAACCTTCACCTGTATTATTGGAGACTGCCATTGGACCTTTAGTCGGGTTTAAACGGTTTAGTTACGTACCTCCTCAGGTTGGTATTTGCACAGCAGATGGTTTGAGAGAAGTAGACAAGCAGAGCTGTGTTAAAACACAACATGACCGCTAGAGGGAGCAAGAAACCCCACAACATCAGCCGCCTCGGATCAAACGTTCCCACCTTGTCCAGAAACAAATATAACACTTAAAGGGGTCATATAATGGTACATGCACTTTTACAAGTTGATTGTACTGAAATGTGTGTTGACAGTACCTGTACACAACCATCATAAAATGATAAAAATCCATCCAGTGTTTTTTTTTAAATCTCCTTATATGTTTTACACTCTCTGAAATCAAGCCGTTCAATTTTGTGACGTCACAAAATCGACGCCCCTCCCACGATTGTGATTGACAGCACTGCGTTTCAACACAGACCCGCCCTCGCTCGTGAGCGAGCTGTCTGTCATCATAAGTGCATTGATATGCTGGAGAAGTACTGTATGGCGTCTAAGCGATTGTTCTTGGGTGTAGCCTAATAAGGAACACAGCAGTCATTTTGATGTTTTTGATGAAATATTCCCAAAGCATTGACGCGGG
>NC_138234.1:28999598-29129782 GCF_964197995.2 Scardinius erythrophthalmus
GAAGTTGCCTCTTTCAGCAGGATAATACACTCTGCCACAATGCACACATTGTTCAGGAATGGTTTGAGGAACATGATGAAGAGTTCAAGGTGTTACCCTGGCCTCCAAAATCCTCAGATCTCAATCCAATTGAGCATGTGTGGGATGTGCTGGACCAACAAGTTCGATCCACGGCAGCTCCACCTTGCAACCTACAGGACTCAAATGATCTGCTGCTAATGTCTTGGTGCCAGATACCAAAGGACACCTTCAGGGGTCATGGAAATACCAACATGTAAATTATGAAAAACAAGTTGTGCAGAGTAAAGAGAGAAAGAAAAAAGACATGAACAAGAGCAAGTACAAATTGTCTTGCTATATTGTTACCCTAAAAATTAACATTTAAAAATTGACTCTTATAATAATAATACAATGAATTTATAATATATAATTATTTTGATAATAATTATTATTAATAATGATAATAATAAAACATTATAAACATTTATATATGAATAAGAAGTAACAAGAAATGTTTCTTGAGCATCAAATTAGCATATCAGAATGATTTCTGAAGGATCATGTGACACTGAAGACTAGAGTAATGATGCTGAAAATTCAGCTTTGATCACAGAAATAAATAATCAGTTCTTTTAATTTCTAATAATATTTTGTAATATTTTACATTAAATAAATGCAGCCTTGGTGAGCATAGGAGGCTTCTTACAAAAACATAAAAAAGGGTAATGTTTCCAAACTTCCAAACAGGTACTGAACACACACACACAGTTTAAATGGAGAAAATCTAAAAATGTCCCTCATGACAGGAGATCGTTTAATAAGTACCGTGCTTTGTGGAGTTTCATCACAGGAGAGCAGGATGTTGGTTATTTTTACAGCATTTGTGATGTTGTGGGCTGTTAGCCGTTCTGGTATGGATGTGAGGATCTGGGTACTGGAGGCTAATTTGAGGACATCGGCTTGACCTCCAGAAAGCTTCATTTAACAAAAAAATATATATATCAATTATGCAAACATGCAAGCTTTTCTGTTTTCATCTGAGGAAAATTCATGTTGTATATGACTATATATTACAATCATTAGACATTGATTACTTACATCATTATTAATGGTGTCCAGGGTCAAACCACACTCTAGAGTGTTTGGAGGATCAAATAAGTGAGTAGATCTATTACAGAGGGCCGAAGCTTTGGCGATTCCAGCTGAAAAACATTCATGTTAAATGAAGAGATTTTTAAAGTATAGAGTATATTGTAAATACAGAAAGGTAGACTGAAATACCATTTGGTGTATTTGATGGACATCGCTCAACTGAGAAAGCAAACTGGCCTAAGACTGTTTTTGGAAAGGTGAATTTACTTGTTTGTGTGGAGCTTTGTTCAGGGCAGAAATTTGCTGTAAAAAAGTGAAGACTCTTAGTAACATTGAGAACTTAAGCAAGATTATTCAGTCTACATATCATGCAATATTTTAAATGGGTTTTACAGATGTTGCAGGTAGTTCCAGTCCAATCGTCTGGGCAGAGGCAGATCCCGTTTAGTAAGGTACCCTTGTTTTCACACACCAGATTGGGTTTGGTCGTTGTTGTGTTCAGGGGTGCTGTAGTGGTGGATCTCTGGGTTGTTGTCTGGAGTGTAAAGTTGTCGAATGTTGAGGCGCTGGTGTCCAGGGGTGCTGTAGTGGGGGATCTCTGGGTTGTTGTCTGGAATGTAGAGGTGTCGAATGTTGAGGCGCTGGTGTCCAGGGGTGCTGTAGTGGTGGATCTCTGGGTTGTTGTCTGGAGTGTAAAGGTGCCGAATGTTGAGGTGCTGGTGTCCAGGGGTGCTGTAGTGGTGGATCTCTGGGTTGTTGTCTGGAGTGTAAAGGTGTCGAATGTTGAGGCGCTGGTGTCCAGGGGTGCTGTAGTGGTGGATATCTGGGTTGTTGTCTGGAATGTAGAGGTGTCGAATGTTGAGGCGCTGGTGTCCAGGGGTGCTGTAGTGGTGGATATCTGGGTTGTTGTCTGGAATGTAGAGGTGTCGAATGTTGAGGCGCTGGTGTCCAGAGGTGCTGTAGTGGTGGATCTCTGGATTGTTGTCTGGGGTGTAAAGGTGTCGAATGTTGAGGTGCTGGTGTCCAGGGGTGCTGTAGTGGTGGATATCTGGATTGTTGTCTGGGGTGTAAAGGTGTCGAATGTTGAGGTGCTGGTGTCCAGAGGTGCTGTAGTGGTGGATCTCTGGATTGTTGTCTGGGGTGTAAAGGTGTCGAATGTTGAGGTGCTGGTGTCCAGAGGTGCTGTAGTGGTGGATATCTGGGTTGTTTTCTGGAGTGTAAAGGTGCCGAATGTTGAGGTGCTGATGTTTATAGAGTCGGTCGAATTGTTTTGACACCAAGTCTGTTCAAAAACAGCTGTTTACAGAGACAAACATTAGACAAAAGGTATCTGTCAGGTTGCAGGTTTTATCTGTCTCTTCTCCTTCAATTGTTTTTAGTTTTTCACGTGTTGTCCGCACGCAGTTGATCGGGCTTTGTAATAAATGCGGACGTGCACGCGCAAACAGCTGTTTCTCATTCTTTTCCTATGTGTTCCTATTTCTACCCCTCAGTTTTCTCTTTCATTGCCAGTGTGTTTTGTCTATTTAACTACACATTTGTCTCATTTTTGTTTTTTGTTCTTTTGTTTATTCATCCCGGCTTTTTTCTATGCCAGTGATTCTCGCTACCTCTGGCTAGTGACTTGCTCCGATGGATTATTCCTGTCTGCGCTTTAACATGTCAAGTGATCGTCTGCCTGGGTCTGAACCTCTGCCTGTTCTTATGGATTGTATAAACTGGCTGCCAATTCGGATTTGGATTTTCCCCTGTTCCTGCTGAGTCTTACCTGAGGGACGTGCTCATCTTTTTGCCTCCTGATCTCTTCATCTGTTATCTAGCCACCCGTATGGACTTTGATCTTTTGCTGGGACATTTATTGACTGTTATAACTCAATAAATTTTGAGTCACATTTGAGTCCTTTTCCTTGAGATCCCTGACAGCATCAACCTGTGATCACTTGCCTTTACAGAACCAAAGTCCCTGTATAAATCTGGTCCAGCTTGCCAACTTATTCCAAGAGCCAGCCATTAAGACAGGAAAAATCAGTCTAACTAACCTGAAAAGCAACCAATCTCAGTTTGTTTTGATTTCTAAGTGCCATTTAGGCACTTTTGGCAGGTTGAAAAACCTAATTTAAATAGCATCAAATATTAGCAGAAGTGTGTAGTCTCAAACAAAACTTAAAACATCAAAATTAAGTCAAAAACTACTTGATATGACTTGAATACATTGGACTATAGCAATAAACGTAATTGATATGGGTCAGACCAGAAATAGCTCAAGATAACAACTGTGAATGTTCACGTTTTGCACCGTATACACAAACACATCACTCAAACCCCCTTAATGTGATTTGTAGCGAGATGTATAGTGCCTTAGTCAAATTAGTAGGCTACTTCTATCTCACAAGTATTTGGAAAATTAGGATGTGATATGCAGTGGTTACACAGAACATATGTGGAAATTAACCCAGAAAACAAACACACAATCAGGAATGCAAGTTGTGCAAAAAGGGTAAAGAAAGAAATAAAATATGAGAAGTAATGTCTTGCTGCACAATCAGATAAAGCATCAAAATGAAATAATAATGCATTAATGTCTAAAATATACCCATTATTAATTAATTATAATGACAATAGTGGAGAAATATTATTTTATTATTGCTATTAATTGTTAATAATAATAACAGCATGGTCAATACAATCTATGTATTACAATGTGCACACACACACATATTTATATATACAGTATATATATATATATATATATATATATATATATATATATATATATATATATATATATATATATATATTTATTTTTTTTTTTTATCATTATGATAAATAAACCATTAACTATATATAATTAACTTGTATAACAATTCTAACTATTTCAAAAGTGAACCTTACCTGTGGTTAAGATTAAGAGCAGAAAGTGGTCCATTACACATGACAAATATAAAGCTAACTACTAATATGAACTCTTGTTACTGTCTGGTTTATAAAGGGCTGGATCTTTGCTGGAGTGGGAAGTCCTTCAGTCATGGAAATAACCATCATTTCCAATTAAACTTACATTATAGACAGAGCTAAATGAGGCAGGAAAACAGCACTAAACTGTAACAGTATTTTACATATTATTCTGTATTATTCACACAGGCACAGCACATATATTTCTTACCAATCTTTATCAGGGTATCCCCAAAACATGCATGCAAAATTATGGAGGGATATTGTGTCTTGAGACTGAAAGCTCAATAATACATTAATTCATCCTATTTACCCTTTGTCAACATGTTTAATGCTGAAACTCATGAATGATGTAGAGGAATTTAAAAATGAAACAGTTTCTACTTTCTACAAGTATGAATGAATTTTTAAGGTAATGATTACCTGTATCCTACCTCAATAACAAGATAAAACATGAACACGAGGACACTGTACCGAACATTTTCTTATGTAAGTAAAGACATATAGACGTAATAAAAGTCCTTATCTCTAGATGTATAATATTTACTTTACTGAATCATTAAGCATCAACATTTGACAAATATCACTATAAATTGTAGTTATATTTTGTTTCACCATCGCTGAGCCTTTAGAGCAGTAAAGAATAAATAAAACAAACCACATATTTTCAACTAAACTTTTTTTAATAAACAGTAAGAAAATTGAAATCCATAATTTGTCCTAAAGCAAGTCTGATATAAATCAAAGACTAAAGTAAAGTTTTTGAAAAGACTGTTTGCATATTATATTATATATATTATAATATCTAAAGTTTACTATACACGGTAAAAAATTATGTGATCAGTAAGTAATGACAACCTATGCTTTTACATTGCTTAACTCATAAAAATAAGTTATACAATTTCAAGTAATACAAGGTTCAGCTAATTAATTTAATGTAATTTAGGTTGAAATGATTTTATATTTTTAAGTACAATCAACTTGTACAGTACCTAATGAAAGTATATGAGATAATTGAATAATGTATTAAATAATATTAAACTGAACTAAAATAAATGTCAGCAGACAAAGGGAATATTCTACAATCTTGTCAGGTCTTGGACCTCCGTGAAGTTGGCACCCCATAAAACGAAATCATTTCCAAAACTATGCCATTCGTTTGTGCTGCGTTTGTGCTGATTTGTGCCGCAAAAACAAACGTTTATGCTGGTTTGGTGTTTGAGATATTGAGCATTATTTTTTTGTGTTGTGTGACGTCACTCTCCACCCCATGTCCTTCAAATCGCTCCAAACCGGTGTAATTCGTTTGTGCTCGGTTTGTGCTGGTTTGTGCCGTTAAAACAAACACTGTATCTGTTTTCCTTTCGCAGATATAACAAATTTAATTCGGTGCAGTGACGTCACTCTCCACCCCACCTCATCTAAATCGCACCAAACCGGTGTTGTTCGTTTGTGCTCGATTTGTGCTGGTTTGTGCCGTTGAAAGAAACATTGCAACTACGATCCCCTCTTAAACATAAAAAAAGAAACTTTTTAAGAACAGTTACATAACTGTCCACCCCATATGGTCCAAATCGTTGCAAAACTGTTTTTCCCCTCCTTAGAAATAACACATTGGATTCGGGACAGTGACGTCACTCTCCACCCCATGCCATCCAAATCGCCCCAAACCGGTGCTTTTTGTTTGTGCTCGATTTGTGCTGTTTTGTGCCGTAGAAAGAACCATCATAAATTATTCCATTCTTTAGACCTCACAAAATCTTTGGAGGAGTAGTGACGTCACGCAAGCAAGCCGCGCTCTCCATCCATCTCGTCTACAAACCTGTCCCGTTCGTTTGTGCTCGCACAGGGCCGCAGCTGTCAGTGTTCTTTTCTGTAGATATGGGAATGTTTTATTTTAGATTTGTGCTAGATATTGACATTTGGTTTTTATATAATCACCAATGCACTATATGATATGTAATGTACTATGATATGTAATGTACTGCCACTACTGTGACTGTAAGCTACGTGTGACTGATGCTTAATTTTGTATTAAAATGAAATAAAATAACCAATAAAAAAAATATATTTAAAAAATTGTGTAGTGTCTTAAGTTTTCTGAATACTTTTAACAGCTTAAAGTCATTTAAAGTCTTTCTGCCCCCTTAAAAACATTTGTTTACCCTAAGCACTGCATAGTGGGAAAACAAAACAGGAAAGGGCATCTGGCTGTGAAAAAGGTAAGCATGTGCTCTGAGATAAAATACTAAAAAAGTGCTAAAATCATGTGTGCAGGTCAATACAATTTACAGGATCATTTTAACAAATAATAAATTGATAGACGCGTCAAAGATGTGAAACTTTTTATTCATTTTGGGCATTTAGGTAAATGTATCATGTCCAAATGATCATCCATTGGTCATTAATAAGAGTAGACCTATGACATTCTTATGCCATGCCATAAAATACATTAAGTTATTAGTTTTGTACAGCAATGTACATTTCATGGCAAAAAGCTTGATTTTATGCAGAGGAAATGACAGAAAGCAATATAAAAGTGGAATATGTGTTCCATTTAATCCTCTGAAGTCATATAATTAACAGTGAACAGACTAAAATTTAACTAATTCACAGAAAAGATCGTCACCCATCCTGCACTGGGCAAGTTCAGTTATTTCTACTTTTCTTATAACTGGAAAATGTGTTGTCTTTTCAAGCTCTTTTGTAATGAATTTGTTGATTTAGTTCACAAAAGGATTCTTTGTAAATCTTAATCTGACTGATATATATATATTTTTTTTTTCTGAACTCATTGACTTGCTGATCCATATCACTGGAATGAAAGATTAGAAAACAATGACTTTGAGATGAGATTTTTACTGAAATATTGAAAATTCAGTCTGTTCTTTTAAGCCACCAAATGACGGATTCTCTAGTCATAAAAAAGTAGCAATATCTAAACACGGCCAATATAGGATGGATGACCAGATTTTCTGAGGTAAATCTAATTGAATGACCACAGAACAATTGGACTATAGTCTGCACATGCTTTTATTTCAGCCATCATTTACTTGAACTGATTTGGAAAAAAATATGCAGTTTAAGTGAATGGCAACTAAGTATATCACTCCCTATCATTTTGCCCAACATCTCGATTCCATGGAAGAAAGTATACATATACATATACATGTACTGTATATGTATATGTGTATATATGTGTATATGTGTGTGTGTGTGTGTGTGTGTGTGTGTGTGTGTGTGTGTGTGTGTGTGTGTGTGTGTGTGTGTGTGTGTAGGTGTGTGTGTGTGTGTGTGTGTGTGTGTGTGTTTATAGATATATAGATCGATAAATACTATATATATATATATATATATATATATATATGTGTGTGTGTGTGTGTGTGTGTAGCGACTGGGCTATTTGAATCATTCATTCGTTTGGCCTGAATTCTGAATTAACAAATTCAGACTCTCTGTGTTTTCTAAGCACTTTCCTTCCCAAAACGATCTTTGCTAAGCTTACTAAAGCTTGTAAGCTCCTGACCCCCCAAATACAAATCATACGCCGGCTCCAGAGAGACTGGAGCAAATGGACTTTTACGACACTAATTGCACCTCAGAAACACTCCAGAACCTGAAACTAACATTCCTCTCTGCACCAAAGAGATAACGAAACTTTCTCCTGCTACGTGACATCACACCCCCACACACACACAAACATCCCTTTGTGTTTTGAATTAGGATAGAATATCCTTTAATATATGTACAATTACATTATGCATGTGTGATTAGTTTTTGCTTTATAATAGAGGTGTGGTTTTGCTAGGGTATAGTTTTGAATTCTAAATGGTCCCTGAAAGAAGGTTCCTCAATAGTGTCTTGTAACCCGACCTCGACCTGGTCATAAACTTTATGACTCCAAAGCTGCAGCTCATCCAGTTTCCTCTGCAAGCCAACGTTCCAACACATTAACACAAACACACACACACACACACACACACATACACATACACACACACACACAAACACCATTCATGGAACTTTTCAGAGAAAAGTACCTCTAAAATGTTTGATATGTATTCCTTTGTTTCTCAGGTGTCTTCACATGCCATAATGGAAATATTGACAATTTTATTATGTTAATCAAACTTTAATTGTGTGTAATTCTGCATATCTTATGTAACTTGGTGTTCCTATAATCTTCATATGACAAGTTTCGTATCTCTGTAATCCTCGCAATCTAACAGAGTTGAATTTCGATAGCAGAATGCAGTAATGTACATTGTTTTACACATTTCATGTCTTGAGCAAATCGGCTCAAATTTGATATCCCTCATGACTCATTCGAGTGGGCGTTGCCTGCAGGACAAAGAAACTTCTTCCCGCTCTGAAATCTCTGAAGGTGATTGGTTGTTCGCACGAACAGAGGCGTCAACCCATCTTTTCCATAAAAGACGACTCAGGAAATCTTCGGAGAGCACTTTTACGAACCCTCTTCGTCAGCGAGAAGATCCATATGGCTCCCTTTTTGGGAGCGTTCTCCGTTTTTCTTTTTCTTTAAGTCTTTTCTTTATTTTCGTCTTCGGACTCTCCCTACGTTCAGCGAAGCGAAAGTAGCCGGCAACCTCAACTTTAAAGAGACTTGAACATCCCGCGGCCGCGCTCACCGAAGCAAGCCCTGCTTTCTTAAAGAAACACACGCATGCTGGATGCACGCACGACTCTGCGTTCTTCAGCAACAAAGAGAACCATTTTGCAAGATAAGTTTATTGAACTTTTAATGTAATCTGATTTCTTGTTGTCTCTCAAAGGTTACCTGGTCTGTGATTTTGCCTAACTGTGATCTTTCTTTGATCGCACATGTTAGTTTCACTTTCTCTCATCTCTCTCATTGTCCAATCTCTCTCTCTCTCTCTCTCTCTCTCTCTCTCTCACACATTTTCGTTATTCGTTTAGTCTTGTATTTGTTTACGTGTCCTGTACATACATATTTACTCGTGTAAATTGTAGTATTTTGTATTCCTTAGTTCAATGTATTAGTCCAATTATTAAAATTCCATATATCCTTGATTGCATCTGTCTTAAATGCTCATAATTACAAAGTCAATGATTTGTTGATCTTAAGCTACACTGATTTGTTACTTTTAAGTAACCTAATTTTATAAGAACAGGAGAGTTGTTTTCATGGCCAGAAAATAGCTTTCTTTGAATTATAAGAAAGAGATAATTTTTGTTGAGAAATTGTTAAGTTAATCTTACACTGTAAAAATAAAAGGTGCCTGGAGGAACCTTTTGGGGTTCTTCACTTTGCCACACCGGCGGAACCGTCTGTAGATCCTCTAGGCACCCTTTAAAAAGGGCCGGTTCTCTGAGGAACCACACAGGTTTCCTGAGGAACTCTTATATTAGGCACTGTGTGGAACCACTGTGGGTGCCTCCAGGAACCAAATTTCATTTTTTTTTTAAATATTTAATTTCATGTTATTACTATGGTTACCTTTGACTTCTATTATAATAAACAAATTGAACCAAATACAAAATAAGAATTGTTTATTACATATTTGATATTCATTTTTATACATACACTTCCATGCACATGGGGAAAAAAGCTAACTACAGATTAATATCAATGACTACACAAAAAAATAGTATAATACATAAGCAACATGAATAATCAACCATGTATATACAATAGATAAACAAGAAAAGACATCTCAACAAAATGCATGGAAACACATATGTTCCACTAAATAAATCAATGTAAAAAAATTACATTTGAACTAATTAAAAATGTCCATCTTTACTTAACTTTAAAACATTTGTGTTTCAGTCCGATGGTTAGTCTGACATCACTGTTTCCAAGTCCAAAAGCTCTATCAGATGCCAAAAACAAACAACAGTGCTAATATACACTCATTGTGCTGTAACCTTTATCTCTATACTGAAATCTCTGATGGTTAGTTATTCAGCTATTTTGAATCATAAAATGTTTAAGTCTGGGATGCCGTTAGACTGGAGACTGTAATACACTATGGCTTTTGAAAAGCTTAAATGTGTGACTTGAATCAACAGTATTCATAAATGGTTGTTGAGTATTCTCATGAAACAAGATAGAGGAAGTAGAGGCTTCGACCCGGAAACAGAGTTAAGGTGCAGTAAAATGATCTGTTGTTCTGTGAATGTTCACTGGTGAATTCAGTCATTTCAATATGAATTCACACGATCAGCAATTTCGTTTGTGGTCAAAAATGTCACTATGGGACCAAGTTGGTGTGAGGTACTTAACGAGTTAGAAAAGTGAAAAGGTACAGCATCGTTTTCCGTTTGTTTTTCCTCTTTTCTGGTGGATGGTCCAGGCACTTCGATGATTTTCAGGTCTACAGGAGGATTTTTATTCTTGATCAAACTTGTATTTCAGCTTACTGAGATCCCTGCAAAGTACAAAATGTACTGTTAGTAAGGTTATTAAACTGATAGTTGTGAAATTTTAATAATTTCCTCAGCCTTGTGACGTTCCAGACCTGTTTGACTTTCTGTCTGTGGAACCCAAAAGCAGATCTCAGGCATAATGCAACCCCAGTCACCGATCGCTGACACTGCATGAAACACAAGCAGAAAACAATTGTGTAAATCATTCATGAAACCATTCTTATGCACACTTGTCTAGTTCAATTCAATGCAACAATTTATGTAAAAATGGTTAAGCTCCAAAAATGTCCCAGAAAAGATCCTAAAAATAATCAATGAGTTCACAACTCATGTGTTATGGGTTGTGTTGCAAGTCTTCTGAAGCCTAATAGCTTTTTCCTATTTATTTATTTTTTTGTCGAAAAAGACTAAACTTGAAGTTATAATTCAGAGTTAAAATGTCTATAGCATTTTTTGTGAATCAAACCTGTGATATTATTTTTCTGAGTAACATGAATGAGATTTGAGATCATGAGAAAAGATTTTCAGAGAGTAACTGATTAAAAAACACAAGTACACAGTCAAACAATACAATTTCACACAGAGAAAGTTCATAGTAATAAAGTACTTGCATGTGGTGCAGGTAACTTACTGTAATTCAATGTTGCCACTGAAATGTTCAGATTATTTTAGAAATGTAATGGTTGTTCTGGGGAAACAAAAGAACAAAGCTGATTATTCACAACATAATATTTATTGACCAGTAAATGGCTTTAAAATGGTATTTGAGAGAATGAGGGCACCTGTAGTAAAGTTAGGCTAAACAAAAACAGACCAAACTATAACCTGTATTTGTTATTCATAACAAACGCCAAGAATCAGAGAATTTTCTAAATTAGTTAGGCTATATCAGCAATTTGAAGACACAGTTGTACAAAATATGTTGAATTGAATGACTAAATCAATGTAAGACAATAAGTCAATAATTTCCATTTGTTCATTAGATCAACGTAGTTAGCATCGCGGCTAAAACCTTCATGCCAGATACTGTGCAATAAACGAGTGGTAAACACTGTAAAAACGTAGTAATGTATAATAAATTTAGTTTAGATATATGTGTGTGTTTGAATAGTGAGTAGACTCTGTATTTATATTTATTTGGCGAGTTTACAAACCTTGTAATGGAGAGCCGAACAAACGGCGGAAGCTTTGATGAGAGGAGCCGTTACTTTCTGATGACGATCAGCTGAGCTCTGTTGCGCGCGAGCAGCGCGAGGATCACTGAAGCGACGACAGCAGAGGAATAGCAGCAGTTTCGTGACAGAATAATACTTTTCTCCTCCTGCTTCTTCTTCTTCATATAATATTATTATTATTTAGTGTTGTTGTTTAAGGTTTAAATGACTTAATAAAATAGGCCTATACTAAATATATGTAAGCTACCCAAGTGAAAAAGACTATAGTTACTGTTAAATGTATTAAAAATGCATTAAAGTATATTTGTATTGTAGGTCTACTAAAAACACACTCAAGTACATTTTTAATACATTTAATAGTACATCTTTTCCACCTGGGTATGTATACTGAATCAAACTTGCCTATAATAATAATAATAATAATAAAAATGCATTAAAGTAGGCTATATTTGTATTGTAGGTCTACTAAAAACACACTCAAGTACATTATTAATACATTTAATAGTACGTCTTTTTCACCTGGGTATGTATTCTGAATCAAACTTAAGTAGCCTATAATAATAATAATAATAATAATAGAATAATAATCTAATTCGGGCCTCACTGAACCATTGGGTTCCTCCAGATGCTGGCTTTAACATAAGAGATCTTCCAGGAACCACTTGAATGTTAAAAGATCTTCCAATAACCCTTCTATCGCATTCAAGTTCCTCTATTTTCCCCCAAAGCACTTCGAGGTCTCATAGTAATGAAAAGGTGACTCCAGAACCTCTGAAGTAAATACAAAGTGCTTAAAGGATCCCATAAGTTCCAGCAAGAACCTCAAAGATTGTCAATGGTCCTCCAGTAACCCTACTATAGGAAAAAGAGCTTTGAGGCACCAAAATTACATTTTGAAGTTCCTTGAGTATCCGACAGGATACTTGAGGCTCCTTTAGTTTTTACAGTGTACGGCCGTTTTGCTGTGTGTTACATGTTAAATGTACTACTAATGCCAGTGCGACAACATATATATACACACACACACACACACACACACACACACACACACACACACACACACAACCGTGGTATGAATAAGCATGTAACCTGTTGGTAACAAGTTAGTTCATTTGGCCCAACTACTTTATTAAAAATTACATTAAAAATAATTCCTGTTTTCATCAGATGCCTAGGAAACCAGCCTGTGGACGTGATGACATCATCAAAGTAATCAGTGCTGCAAAGGAACAGATTATTACAGGGACAAACATAGCAGTTCCTAGAGAAAAGGTGTGGGCAGATTTAAGCAAACAACTAAATAACAAAGTTTCACCAAAGAACCTTTATACTATTGTCAAGACAAACAGGCACAATATATGGCAAATCCTTGAGCTCAGCAAAATCGACACAGATATCCAAGATCAAGGTCCAAACAGTGACAGCTCACAAGAAAGCTCAGCTGATTTTCATTCAGTAGTGTCAAAGGCAGACACAAATCAGCAAAGTCAATGCGACTCTCTCATCAGAAATGGGTAGAAATCTGGTCTGAAAAGGTTGATTACAATGACAAATCACTCAACACATGTAAAAGAGAATACACCATCCTGAAACGTGGTGCATGGACACACATCCTGTATGAGGAGATATGGAAAAATATCAAGACCTCATGCACTCTTAGATTCAGGAGGGCAAAATGTTTTCCAAATGTTGCATCTCACTACATAGACATAATTGGGCACTGCACAGAGTGTGACGCACAATTGTCTATAACCGCAGAGAACATGCCAGTGGATAATGAACCAGTTGTGCTTCAATGCATAATCCGCAATGTTGATGACAGTCTCCATTCTGGCAAAGCAAAACGGAAGTTATCAGGGGATCTGAGAACACGCGTGTCTAAAGAACTCTGGGAAGGCCGAAAACCAGCACATGTATGGCTAGCAGCCGAGGCTTACAAAATGATGGATGTTGGTGACCCAGAGCCTAGCCACCTGCCAAATCTGGCAACATTAAGAAAAGCCAAACAAGAGATGGGTGACAAAGAGCTCGGAGACAAAGACCCAATCATGTCATTGCATCTACTAAAATACAGTGTACCCCACAATGGAAGTATTCATGACATAGGCCTTGATAAGTTTTTTTGCCATTACTGGACCCCATCTCAGTTGCAAGTGTATCAAATGAAATCCAAGTACTCTGGCTCATTTGTGAGTTTTGATGCAACAGGTACAGTTGTGAAAAGACTGAGAAGACCCTGTGGCAATTCTGGACATGTCTTCCTGTATCAAGGAGTTTTGTGTTCACAGGGAGATCATATTCCAGTAGTGCAAATGCTATCAGAGAGCCACACCATCAATTCTATTGCCAACTGGCTCAATGAATGGCAACGAGCAGGTGCTGCTGTGCCCAAAGAGGCGGTCTGTGATTTCTCCTTGGCTTTGCTTGGAGCACTGGTTAAGGCCTTCACTCCTTACCCAGACTTGAAAACATACATCAATCAGTGCTTTGGAGTGCTGACAAGGAAGCCCGAAGACTCAAAGCTACCACCTTGCTTCATCAGAGTAGATGTTGCACACTGCATCAAGCTCATTAGCCGGTGGGAATGCCTTAGACAAAGAGGAAACAGAGTTAGAGAATTCTATCTACGAGCCATGGCACAACTTTTACAGTCTGATACACTGGAAGATGCAAAGGAGCTCATTCATTCAATTGCAGTTGTTGCCTTCAGTGAATCAGAAGGAAACGATGACAAAGGTTTACCTGTTGTTGTTTTGGAAACATGCAAAGCACAATTGAAGAGACGATTTGCAGAGGGGGTCTTGCCATGTGTCACTAAAGATGATCATTTAACAGAGGTGACCAGAGTCGAGGAGACACTCCACACAGATCTGAAAGCATGGGTTACAGATTTCTGTGAAGAAAGTAAGATGATTGCAGCACATCATGGTGACAGAGACAATATTCATTTCCTTCCAGAGCTTGTCCCAAATATAATAAGAATGGCATGCTACCTACCTCTTTGGACAGCTGTGATGGTTCCACACTTTAAAAGCGTACACAACACAGCAAGCTCTGCAAATGTTGAGGCTGAATTTAAAACATAAAACATGGTCTTTTCAAACATGAAAGCCTCCCCATCCGAATTGACCGTTTTGTCACACGCCACCTTGAGTTTCTTGAGGGAAACATGAGGATTTCCTCTGCACCGGTGAAGATAACAGAGCACATTGAGACAAAGAATCAGAAGACACAAACTGCCCATAGTGAGCAGGACACAGAGGTTAAGCAACAATCAGTGGAGGAAGACCCTGTTGAAAACTGGAAAGGCCTCTGTGTTTCTCCAAAAAAACGACTGTCCTACCTTACCCTGAGTGGTTGCATGCAGACATAAACCTGAAAAGAAAAAATACAAAAATTAATGTCTTGAAAAATGGCAACTACCAGGCAACTAAAGATGCTTATGCAAAGAGGGCAAAAATGCTGTTGGATACATTTTAGTGTGTTCACCTAAAATCAGGTGTGAGGCAGGTCAATGCGGATTGCAATGTTGCTAACATTATCGCATCAACAATGAAACAAATGCCAAGTGCAACACTTACAGCTGAGTGCTCTTCTCCATACTGCAGCCGAAATACTAAATCTTCAAGGACCATCTATCTCCTACCGGTCAACGTAGATATTCTACAAACTGGTGGACTGAAAAGCCTCCAAGCAGCACTGGAAGATGGGCTACACCTCAACAGGTCCAAGTGTCTGAAGCCACTGAAATCACCCCAAGAGTGTCCAGATAACTGGAAAACTAAGGATGATCCATCAATGAAATTCCTCTGCAATGACAACTACTGTGTATTGAAACAAGTGTGGATACTAACCATCCACTGTCTGAAATCCCTGTCCACATGGAGCTGGACAATCAGCTGTTTACTTTGCGAGGGGTTGTTGCATTCATTCCAGGACCAACAAGGGAATCTCTTGGACATTACGTGGCTTACTGCAGAAGAAACTCTTTTGCCTGGGAGAAATATGATGACCTGTGTGAGCATGTCACAACAGTCTCAGCAAAAACCAAAATACAACCCCATGTCATGTTGTTCACAAAGGAGGACTAAACCTTTGATTAATGAATTTCTTGGACTGGTCTCTGCAGAAATTAGTTAATTTTCATAATCAATAAGAGAATAGTCTATATTGTTTTTCTATTGTTGTTAATCTACATTATTCACTTTATGTCTGTTTTAACAGTTCCATAATTTTTTGAAGCTAGCTTAGCACAAAGATTGGATGTAAATGGCTACAGCTAGCATACTAATCCCAATAAGTGACAAAATAACGCCAACATTTTCCTATTTACATGTTGTGATTTGTATAGTCCCAGTGTGTACAAATAACAAGGTCATATGAGACACAGCCATTTTTTAAACGTTTAAATACTAGGAACTATTTTCTCAGAAGGCGAAGCACTGCTACTTGGGCGGAGTGATTAGCGCAGCACCCGAGAAGCGCCGTTCCGTCAACAAAACCAGCGTGACTAACTAGCTAGTAGCGAACGTGATTCGTGATCATGGCTGACTTTGAGGAATTGTCAGAGGATTTTTATTTGGTATCAAACCAAGATCCAGAACCATATCGTTTTGAGTCAGAATACACAGACGAGGAGTTACAAACTTTGGAAGCTGATAGACAAGATGCCGAACAGACTGAGGTCGAGGGGAGAATCAGAACGGGAGTAGCCTACTATTTCACAAACAAGGTCACTGTTTCTCAAAAATTAAAATTGCCCATACCCCCCTCCAATTCATTAGCAAGTTGAAGGCTACAGTCCTGAAAGTACCCTTAGCGCCGCTTATTTGTTACTGGGGCGATAGAGCGCGTTTGTGACAACACAATACTAACATTACAGGGGATACATGGAGCCCGGGAACAACTGTAATAGTAGTGAGCACCCTATTCATGTAATGGTGTCACTAAGGTTACACTAGCTAATGGCACTGTAACAGTAGGCTAACGCTGGTCATCTAAAAACATAAAGGAACACTTACCACAGCCGCAGGTGATCCGCTTTGCCCTGTCTTTACTATCGATGGGATGGCCGTATCCTTCAGCATACGTTTTGTGGTCCCTGTGGCAAATTCCATTTTTTCAAAATAGTCGTCCTCAGTAAATGTTCTGAGCAAACGCGATAGTTCTTGATGATGTCTACAGGTGTGTTTGGATCTATATCCAGAGCAAGTAACGTTAGCCATTGATTCATCAGGTCAGCGTTTTTGGTTGGAATCATGGTATTACCTGTTCTCCCCTGTTTATTGTCGCAGCTCTTTACAATACAGCGAACACCCATGATTGTAAACTTTGCATTTACTATCTAGTAATTGCTGACTCTATTACTCCAACTCTGAGCGAACTCTCTGCTCCTCACCACGGCGCTTCTCGGGTGCTGCGCTAATCACTCCGCCCAAGTAGCAGTGCTTCGCCTTCTGAGAAAATAGTTCCCAGTATTTAAACGTTTAAAAAATGGCTGTGTCTCATATGACCTTGTTATTTGTACACAATGGCCCTCATTTATCAAAAGTGCGTACACCAAATTTCCAGCATACACCTGGCGCACACCCAAAACCACGGTGACTTTGAGATTTATCAATATGAACGTTGGTGTACGGCACGCTCAAATCCTACGCCAGCTCAGGAGAAGGTGGTGTACGCACGTTTTGAGTGCGGGAATGGGCAGAAAAACAATTCCTAACACCAAAAAACGCACTGACAAACTAAAAGATATGATATATTATGACCCACTGTAAAAAAACAACAACATAGTAATTATAAACTTCAGTGTTTATTTTTGTGCAACATGGACTTCAATGTTTAATTTGTGTGATTTTACCAAAGCATTTGATTTGTAGGCATATGTATTCCTTCAGTTGTGAGCCTGTGCGCTTTACCTGACGTTTCAAGCCTTGTTTATACTTTCGCCTGGCTCCGCAGCGCGAGTCTCCGCAGACTGCGCGCGCACCTCCCCAAACGGACGAGGCGTTTATACTCGATGCGCTAGCCGTTGTACTATTCTTTAAAACGATGGTTAGGCCAGGGTTAGGCCCGGCAGATGTGCACGGACTGGGTTTAGTAATGAAAGGCTTTCAATGACCAAAAAAATAATTCAGACTGACAAAATAATAAAAATGGCATTCTTCTTCTTTTAAATAATAATAATAATAATACAGTTTTTTACAATTGCTATGACAGATTTTTCAATACATTTAACAAATTTCCAAAACTCTTAACACAGTTAGCACTACATCCGCCTGTGTAAGCTATACTATTAACACATTTCTTGTTGCTTTAACACAAAATGCATACAATTAACACAAATTTAAAATGCTTGAACTTCTTTTACACACAAGCTCAAACAAGAACAAAACAATGGATTTTTACTGCCAAATTTACCAATGATTTAACACTGTATGTCAGAACAGATAACACCATGTTCTAAACCTAACCTTACAGGCTAAAGTCAAGGTAAACAGCTGCTTATATTGTGAACTGAAACAAAAATATATCCCCTGTATTTTATTCTATTCTTACTGAGAAACAGCTGATTGAATTATGCAAATAATTAGAAGATGACTCTTTTTTCATTCTTCTGGTGCTTTTTCTGTTTGTATATTTTGTATTTTCACATTATTCCATTGCTAGTGAGAAACAGCTGATTGAAGTTCAAATATGGGACAATGTGGCATTCCACCATTCCCGTCTAGTCACAGCCTGGTTTGACGCCCATCAGAGGATGATGTCCATTTTCCTTGCCCCTTACTTCCCTTTCCTCAACCCTATTGAGGAGTATTCTCAGCCTGGAGATGAAGAAAGGTTTTTGACCATAGTCCACTGGACCATAGCTGAACACTGCCAGGATAAGGCAAGCCAAAAGATTCTTCCCAAGATGCCTTGCCAGGGAAGATATCAGGTGTGATGTGGATGAGAACGTGGACAAATGCAGAAGACCGGGCAGATTAGAAGATGGCCTTTTCTGTTTGTATATTTTGTATTTTCACATACAGTAAAACTGTAAATGGCAGCTATATTGCATATTTTTGTTATCTTGCAGAAATGTCCTGTTGCAAATAAAGCTGTTACTGCAGCAATTCTGTCTCTGTCTTCTTTTTTTCATAAACCATACATTCTATAAAGCTTCTCTAAGAAGGGTCATTTATTTTGTTGTATTGAATTTCTGCTGCTGCAAAAAAAAAAAAATGCATGCATTTACATTACAAACAAAACCAAATGTAGAGAAAAAAACTGCAGTGCAAAACACAATCTATGATCAATACAATATAGCCTACTGTCTGTTGTATAAGGGCAGACCTGACACATATAAAATAATGCAGTTTCTGTAATTTCAGCTGATGATAGTGTTTTTTTTTTTTTGTCATTGTGTTATGATTGACTAAATGTTCCTGTTGGAAGAGAACATGTGTTAGTGTTTTGAATAATTATTTGATTTTGAAACATGTTTGCAGTGTTTTGTTAGACATAGTGTATTGTGTTAGTGTATTATTGCATTTTGAAAATTAGTTTTGGAGTTTAGTTTACAATGTGTGATTTTGAGCATGAAATTGACCGTTTGCCAAATGTGTGTTTTAGGTGTGTTGGTGTGTTAAGAGTTTAGGAAACTTGTTAAATGTATTGAAAAAAACTGTCATAGCGATTGTAAAAAACTGTAATACAAATAATAATAATAACGACATTCTTCTTCTAAATAACAATACACCTCATTAATAATACAGATCTAGAAATCAAATTTGTTTCTTTACACTTCCCTGGTTTCGCTTTCTCTTTCTCAAAGAAGTTTCTCTTCTTTGCCGTCTTCCGTGTGTCCATGGCGTAAAATGAGGGCGTGGGGGGAGCGGAGACTTGAATATATAGGGGCGTGTTATTCTAATGACGATCGTTTTCAGCCGCGGCATTTATCAAGGTCAGGTATTGCGTACACCTGGATTTCAAAGGTACGCACAGCTTCATAAATCAGGCGATGAGAGGAGTGTAAGCACAATCTTACGCCAATATATACGCCCCTTTCTACGCAAGAATGATAAATGAGGGCCACTGTGACTATACAAATCACAACATGTAAATAGGAAAATGTTGGCGTTATTTTGTCACTTATTGGGATTAGTATGCTAGCTGTAGCCATTTACATCCAGTCTTTGTGCTAAGCTAGGCTAGCGGTGGGTGCGTCAAACAGACTTAAAGCACGCACGGAGATGAAAAGGGTATCTATGGACTTATCTAACTCACATCTGACACACGTGAACTGATGCCAAATATCGCGATGTGTTCGGAACGAGACTTCTTCAGCGCGATTTCCTACTGAAAAAAATATAATCTTAAAAATTTACTAGTTTGTGTGGAGCTTTGTTCAGGGCAGAAATTTGCTGTAAAAAAAAGAGAGAAGACTGTCAGTAAACTTGAGAACTTAAGCAAGATTATTCAGTCTACATATCATGCAATATTTTAAATGGGTTTTACAGATGTTGCAGGTAGTTCCAGTCCAATCGTCTGGGCAGAGGCAGATCCCGTTTAGTAAGGTACCCTTGTTTTCACACACCAGATTGGGTTTGGTCATTGTTGTGTTCAGGGGTGCTGTAGTGGTGGATCTCTGGGTTGTTGTCTGGGGTGTAAAGGTGTCGAATGTTGAGGCGCTGGTGTCCAGGGGTGCTGTAGTGGGGGATCTCTGGGTTGTTGTCTGGGGTGTAAAGGTGCCGAATGTTGAGGTGCTGGTGTCCAGAGGTGCTGTAGTGGTGGATCTCTGGGTTGTTGTCTGGAGTGTAAAGGTGTCGATTGTTGAGGCGCTGGTGTCCAGGGGTGCTGTAGTGGTGGATCTCTGGGTTGTTGTCTGGGGTGTAAAGGTGTCGAATGTTGAGGCGCTGGTGTCCAGGGGTACTGTAGTGGGGGATCTCTGGGTTGTTGTCTGGAGTGTAAAGGTGTCGAATGTTGAGGCGCTGGTGTCCAGGGGTGCTGTAGTGGGGGATCTCTGGGTTGTTGTCTGGGGTGTAAAGGTGCCGAATGTTGAGGTGCTGGTGTCCAGGGGTGCTGTAGTGGGGGATCTCTGGGTTGTTGTCTGGGGTGTAGAGGTGTCGAATGTTGAGGTGCTGGTGTCCAGAGGTGCTGTAGTGGTGGATCTCTGGGTTGTTGTCTGGAGTGTAAAGGTGCCGAATGTTGAGGCGCTGGTGTCCAGGGGTGCTGTAGTGGTGGATCTCTGGGTTGTTGTCTGGGGTGTAAAGGTGTCGAATGTTGAGGGGCTGGTGTCCATGGGTGCTGTAGTGGTGGATCTCTGGGTTGTTGTCTGGGGTGTAAAGGTGTCGAATGTTGAGGGGCTGGTGTTCAGGGGTGCTGTAGTGGTGGATCTCTGGGTTGTTGTCTGGGGTGTAAAGGTGTCGAATGTTGAGGGGCTGGTGTTCAGGGGTGCTGTAGTGGTGGATCTCTGGGTTGTTGTCTGGGGTGTAAAGGTGTCGAATGTTGAGGGGCTGGTGTTCAGGGGTGCTGTAGTGGTGGATCTCTGGGTTGTTGTCTGGAGTGTAAAGGTGCCGAATGTTGAGGGGCTGGTGTCCAGGGGTGCTGTAGTGGTGGATCTCTTGGTTGTTGTCTGGAGTGTAAAGGTGTTGAATGTTGAGGGGCTGGTGTCCAGGGGTGCTGTAGTGGTGGATCTCTGGATTGTTGTCTGGAGTGTAAAGGTGTCGAATGTTGAGGTGCTGGTGTCCAGGGGTGCTGTAGTGGTGGATCTCTGGGTTGTTGTCTGGAGTGTAAAGGTGCCGAATGTTGAGGTGCTGATGTTTATAGAGTCGGTCGAATTGTTTTGACACCAAGTCTGTTCAAAAACAGCTGTTTACAAAGACAAACATTAGACAAAAGGTATCTGTCAGGTTGCAAGTTTTATCTGTCTCTTCTCCTTCAATTGTTTTTAGTTTTTCACGTCCGCACGCAGCTGATCGGGCTTCGTAATAAATGCGGACGTGCACGCGCAAACAGCTGTTTCTCATTCTTTTCTTATGTGTTCCTATTTCTACCCTTCAGTTTTCTCTTTCATTGCCAGTGTGTTTTGTCTATTTGACTACACGTTTGTCTCATTTTGTTTTTTTGTTCATTTGTTTATTCAGCCCGGCTTTTTTCTATGCCAGTGATTCTTGCTACCTCTGGCTAGTGACTTGCTCCGATGGATTATTCCTGTCTGCGTTTCAACATGTCAAGTGATCGTCTGCCTGGGTCTGAACCTCTGCCTGTTCTTATGGACTGTATAAACTGGCTGCCAGTTCGGATTTGGATTTTCCCGTTTCTGCTGAGTCTTAGGTACGTGCTCATATTTTTGCCTCCTGACCTCTTCATCTGTTATCTAGCCACCCATAAGGACTTTGATCTTTTACTGGGACATTGATTGACTGTTATAACTCAATAAATTTTGAGTCACATTTGAGTCCTGTTCCTTGAAATCCCTGACAGTATCAACCTGTGATCACTTGCCTTTACAGAGCCAAAGTCCCTGTATAAATCTGGTCCAGCTTGCCAACTTATTCCAAGAACCAGCCATTAAGACAGGAAAAATCAGTCTAACTAACCTGAAAAGCAACCAATCTCAGTTTGTTTTTATTTCTAAGTGCCATTTAGGCACTTTAGGCAGGTTGAAAAACATACTTTAAATAACATCAAATATTAGCAGAACTGTGTAGTTTCAAACAAAACTTTAGTTAAAACATAAACATTAAGTCAAAAACTATTTGATATGACTCGGATAAATTGGACTATAGCCATACAAGTAATTTATATGGGTCAGATCAGAAATAGCTCAAGATAACAACTGTGAATTTTTGCACCGTATACACAAACACATCACACAAACCCCCTTCATGTGATTTGTAGCGATATGTATCATGCCTTCGTCAAATTAGTAGGCTACTTCTATCTCAAGTATTTGGAAAATTAGGATGTGACATGCAGTGGTTACACAGAACTGTGATGTGAAAAACACCTATGTGGAAAATAACCCAGAAAACAAACAAACAATCAGGAATGCAAGTTGTGCAAAAAGGGTAAAGAAAGAAACAAAAGATGAGAAGTAATGTCTTGCTGCACAATCAGATAAAGTATCACAATGAAATAATAATGCATTAATGTCTAAAATATACCCATTATTAATTAATTATAATGACAATAGTGGAGAAATATTGTTTTATTATTTCTATTAATTGTTATTAATAATAATAATAACATAGTATGGTGAATTCAATCTATGTATTACAGTGTGTATATACACATTATTATGATAAATAAACTATTAACTATGTATAATTAACGTGTATTACAATTCTAACAATTTCAAAAGTGAACATTACCTGTGGTTAAGATTAAGAGCAGAAAGTGGTCCATTACACACAACAAATATAAAGCTAACTTATAATATGAACTCTTGTTACTGTCTGGTTTATAAAGGGCTGGATCTTTGCTGGAGTGGGAAGTCCATCGGTCATGGAAATAATCATCCATTTCCAATTAAACTTACATTACAGACAGAGCTAAACGAGGCAGCAAAACAGCGCTAAACAATAACAGTATATTACAGTGGTTCTTAACTCCAGTCCTCGGGACCCGCTGCTCTGCACATTTTGTATGTCTCTCTTATCTGACACACTCAAATCAGTTCATGGAGTCTCTCCTAATGAGCTGATGATCTGGTTCAGGTGTGTTAAATAAGGGAGACATACAAAATGTGCAGAGCAGTGGGTCACGAGGACTGGAGTTGAGAACCACTGGTATATTACATATTATTCTTTGTTATTCACACAGGCACAGCATATATTTCTTACCAATCTTTATATATCCCCAAAACCTGCATGCAAAATTTTGGAGGGACATTTTGTCTTGAGACTGAAAGCTCAATAATTCATTAATTCATCCTATTTACCCATTGTCAACATGTTTAATGCTGATACTCATGAATGATGTAGAGGAATTTAAAAATGAAATTAAAAATGTCTACTTTCTACAAGTATGAATGAATTTTTAAGGTAATGATTAGCTTCCCTAACCTTACCTGTATCCCACCTCAATAACAGCAAGAAAAAACCCAAACACAATAAGGAAATTGTACCAAAAAATGTTTAAGCTAATGATTATAGCTTACCTTACCTGTATCCTACCTCAATAACAAAATAAAACATGAACACAACAAGGAAATTGTACCAAACATTTGCTTATGTAAGTAGTTAAAGACATGTAATAAAAGTGGGCCCATATTTGTAAAAAAAAAAAAAAAAAAAAAAAAAACATTTTTTAATAAACAGTAAGAAAATTAAAATCCATAATTTGTCCTAAAGCAAGTCTGATATAAATCAAAGACTAAAGTAAAGTTTTTGAAAAGACTGTTTGCATATTATATATATTATAGGCTAATATCTAAAGTTTACTATACAATGTAAACAATTATGTGATCAATAAGTAATGACAACCTATGCTTTTACATTGCTTAACTCATCAAAAGCAATTTTCAACTTTTTTTATAAGTCATACAAGCTTCAACTAATTAATTTAATGTCATTTAGGTTGAAATTATTTACATTTTTAAGTACAATCAATTTGTACAGTACCTAATGAGAGTATATGAGATAACTGAATAATGTATTAAATAATATTAAACTGAACTAAAATAAATGTCAGCAGACATCTTGTCTTGTCCTTGGCTTTTTGTGTCCATTTTCCATGTTTTAAGGCTCTCCCCTTGATTCAGTCTTAGAATCCAGATTATATCGAGCTCTCGTCTTTAGAAAAGACTTCAGTGTAAATAAAAAGAAGATCTGAACACCCTTTGAAAGACAGAAAATTAGGTTGTCAGTCACCAAACAATGCAAGACAGCTTGAATAAATCCAAAAAAAATGTACTGTCCTTAGTATTAATAATGTGTCAAAAATATTATTAACAGTGTAATAACACACTTGTGTTGTATTGCAGAGACAGAAGACCACACTGAGAATGATGTAGAGTGTTTTGTCATGGGTGATGAGCACAAAGTAACCAATGACCCAGGACAAACCGAGCACCACAGCCAGAGAGAAACTTCTCAAAATCTTCTTTAAAGAAGTGGTTTGTGTATGAAGGTAAAACAGTAGCAAAACTCGAGAGCTTGCTAGTTTGAATGTGAGAACTTGTAAAATTAATATTTGTATTTGTAAGTTGAAATTTATACTTGCAGCTCTGATGTGAAAAGCTGCATCTATCGATTTGCACACACAGACAAAACTCAGAACACCTGTGTTTTGAATTCGAAGTTGCAGATTAATAATTACAAATGTGTAAAGTGTGATTTACATAAAAAAATGACAGGCACAATTGTGTACTACACATTTATCTTTGTGCTTTAGTTCAGTTTCGTTGTACAACCACAAGTCGGCACTCACAACCTCTCATATCTGGCAGTACAACTTCAAATCCTAGCGCTTTGACTTTTGCTACTCTTTTTGCGATATGCCTGTAGCAAAACTCACTCGTGCACTTGTAAATGCAGACTTGAGAGAGCAGAGTCGGGGGCGGGGCTGGGGTCGGAATGAAGTCATTTTATTGGTCGACGCCTCACCAATGAACAACGCCAGCCAGCATGCAAACATTTGTATGCATATGTATCAGCTATTTTTTAAAACGCTTGGAAAATATTTTTATGAAATATCATTAGTTTTACTGGAATCGTTTTACAGAATATGAACGCAACGCGTTTAATTGAGACAGTGGTATTAAAAGACCAAACTCAGGAAACACCATAAAGCATAGCCTATACAGAAAAAATTGAGCACAGAATATGAACGCAACGCGTTTAATTGTACGTTTTCCTCGAAACCCAAGAAAAGCTTAATGAGGCTTAATGGACCAACAGTTATAAAATAAAAATTAAAAACAATAAAAAAAACATATAATTTGTTACTTTATTAATAAAACACAGGCAGCAAGTTTATTTGCACTGAACACACATTTGCTATATATATATATATATATATATATATATATATATATATATATATATATATATATGTTATGACAGAGACGAGGAAGCAGGCTGCAAGTAAAACTCTTTATTGTAGTAGAATAATAGATGAAGTAGTATGCAAAGTCCAGGGTGATGCAGGCGGTGGCGCAGGGACTTTGATGGTCAGACACGGTGAAGACAGTGATGAGTGCTCTGAAGTGACGATAGTAATCCAGACAAGTAACACATCCACGAGACGAAACCGGAACACAGGAACTCAGGATGGCAACGAAGAACAGGAACAAGAACGGGACCAGAAACACACAGAGACTTCATGCAACGATCTGACAGGGGAAATGAGAAAGTGATGAGAATATATACTGTGATGAGATGGGTTGCAGCTGATGATTAGTGACTGCAGCTGGATCGCTGATCAGAGGTAACGAGCCGGACACACCCACTCACGCGCTCACACACACGTAAACAAACAAAGCACGAGACGAGGAGAGACATTGGATCTATGAACCGTGACAGTACCCCCCTCCCTAGGAACACCTCCTGGTGTTCCCAGGCCCCCTTACCTGCCGATTGTAATCATCGATAAGGGAGTGATCCAAAATGTCTCTGGCCGGTACCCAACTTCTCTCCTCAGGACCGTAACCTTCCCAGTCCACCAAATACTGAAATCCGCGTCCCCTCCGCCTAGAGTCCAGTACACGATTGACCGAATAAGTGGGTTCCCCATCTACGAGTCGCGGCGGGGGAGGAACCGGAACTGGCGGGTTAATCGCTGATCGAAACACAGGCTTAATTTTGGAAACATGGAAAACGGGGTGAATTCTCCTGTACGCAGGAGGAAGGTTGAGGCGGACTGCCACCGGACTAATGATCTTGGTGACAGTAAACGGGCCAATAAATTTGGGAGCAAGTTTATTGGATACGGAACGGAGAGGAATGTTCTTGGTAGAAAGCCACACTTTTTGACCAACGACGTAAACGGGAGGCCTAGACCGGTGGCGATCGGCTTTGGCCTTGGTGCGCAACCCCACCTGGAGTAGAGTCTCGCGGGCTCTAGTCCATGTGTGGTGACACCTCTGGACGAAGGCGTGAGCGGAGGGAACCGCGACTTCGGATTCCAGACTAGGAAAGAGTGGTGGCTGGTACCCTACACTACACTCAAACGGAGACAGGCCCGTGGATGACACTGGCAACGTGTTGTGGGCGTACTCCACCATAGAGAGTTGGTGACTCCAAGAGGAAGGATTCTTGGAGACCAAACATCGTAACGTTCTTTCCAAATCCTGGTTGGCTCTCTCAGTTTGGCCATTGCTCTGGGGATGAAACCCAGAAGACAGACTGACAGTCGCGCCCAGTAATCTACAAAATTCTCGCCAAAATTTGGACACAAATTGGGGTCCTCTGTCAGAAACCACGTCTGTCGGGAGGCCATGTAACCGAAAGACGTGGTTAACGACAATCACCGCTGTCTCCTTGGCTGAGGGTAATTTGGGCAAGGGAATGAAATGGGCCGCCTTCGAGAACCGGTCCACCACGGTCAAAACTACCGTGTGACCCTGAGAGGGTGGGAGGGCGGTAACAAAATCTAGTGCGATATGGGACCAGGGTCTCGAAGGAACCGGCAGCGGTAGGAGTAACCCATCCGGGGGTCGATTGGAAGTCTTACCAGTGGCACAAACTGAGCAAGCCAAAACAAAATTGTGAATGTCACGAGCCATGAGAGGCCACCAGAATCGTTGCTTAACTAAACATTTAGTACGACTGACTCCTGGATGACAAGCCACATTGGAAGAATGCCCCCACTGAATAACGCTGGACCGTAGACTCTCAGGCACAAATAAACGATTCGGTGGGCAACCGACCGGGGGCGTTACCCCTTCTAAGGCCTTCATGACCTTCGATTCGACCTCCCATACGAGTGTGGAGATGAATAGGGTCTCTGGTAAAATGCACTCGGGAGTAGACGGGCGTTCGGAACGATCAAAAATACGCGATAAAGAATCGGGTTTGATGTTTTTAGAACCCGAGCGGTACGAGAGAGTAAAGTCAAAACGACCGAAAAAAAGTGCCCACCGAGCCTGCCTGGAGTTCAATCTTTTAGCAGTCCGAATGTATTCCAAATTCTTATGATCGGTCCAGACGATAAAAGGTACCCCCGACCCTTCTAACCAGTGCCGCCACTCCTCCAATGCTAACTTGACTGCCAACAACTCTCTGTTCCCAATGTCATAATTGCGTTCGGCAGGCGATAACCGATGAGACAAAAACGCGCAAGGATGCATCTTGTCGTCTGAGAGAGCACGCTGGGATAACACTGCACCTACCCCCACCTCTGACGCGTCGACCTCCACCACGAACTGACGTGATGGATCAGGGGTTGTCAGAATGGGGGCTGAAACGAAGCAACCCTTCAGTTTGGCAAACGCAGCCTCGGCTGCGTCTGACCACCTGAACGTCGTTCTGGGGGAGGTCAAGGCGGTCAGAGGTGCGGCTAGTTGGCTGAAGTTGCGAATAAAACGCCGGTAAAAATTAGCGAACCCCAGAAATCTCAGTAGGGCCTTACGAGACTCTGGGCTTGGCCAATCCACCACAGCCTTGATCTTCTCAGGATCCATGCGCATTCCCTCAACTGACACGATGTACCCTAGAAATGGAACAGACTGTGCATGAAAATCGCATTTCTCCGCCTTGACAAAAAGCCCATTCTCTAGCAACCTCTGAAGCACTCGCCGGACGTGCTGCACGTGATCCTGGAGAGAAGAAGAAAAAATCAGTATGTCGTCCAGGTAGACATAAATGAACTGATCTATCATATCTCGCAGCACGTCATTGACGAGTGCCTGGAAGACCGCTGGGCTATTGGAAAGCCCGAAAGGCATAACCAAATATTCAAAGTGCCCTCTGGGGGTGTTAAAAGCGGTCTTCCACTCATCCCCCTCCCTGATGCGGACCAAATGATAAGCGTTCCGTAAATCCAACTTTGTGAAGATGGACGCTCCCTGCAACCTCTCGAAGGCTGAAGACATCAGCGGCAAAGGATAAGTATTCTTTACCGTGATGTTGTTCAACCCCCGGTAGTCAATACAAGGTCGCAAGGATCCGTCCTTCTTCCCCACAAAAAAGAACCCCGCCCCCGCTGGTGAAGAGGAAGGGCGAATGAACCCCGTTGCTAGAGAATCAGAAATATATTTCTCCATAGCCTCCCTCTCAGGTGTCGAGAGTGAATATAACTTGCCTTTAGGCGGAGCCGTACCTGGTAATAAGTCTATGGCACAGTCATAGGGACGATGCGGAGGAAGAGAAGCAGCCCGAGACTTACTGAACACTTCCTTCAGGTCCAGGTACTCCGCGGGCACGTTAGACAGATCCATTGCCTCCTCCTGAAACACAGAGACAGAAACAGACGGACAAGCAGACACTAGACAAGACTCATGACAACGATTACTCCAAGCTGACACAGACTTGAGCTGCCAGTCCACTTTAGGGTTGTGACGGATGAGCCAGGGGTGACCGAGAACTATGGGTGCAAGGGGAGTGTCCAGAATGTAGAATGAAATGGTCTCAGTGTGGTTGCCTGATGTGATGAGGGTGATATCTTCAGTGGCGAAAGTGATGGTAGGAAGTTTCTGTCCGTTGAGTGCATGTACAGCGATCTGATGAGTGAGGGGTTTGAGGGGAATCTGGAACTGACGTGCAAATGAATGGTCCATAAAATTACCTTCCGCCCCGGAGTCCAAGAGTGCCCGACAATCGTGAGTGCGTGCTGACCATCTCAGTCTTACCGGAAGGAGGGTAGATGTAGATGAGGTCTTCTCGGCGGAGATCCCACCCGATAGTAGCCTCATACTCACTATCGGGCTTGGCCTTTTACCGGGCAGTTGTAAGCATAGTGCCCGGCTCCTCCACAGTACAGACAAAGGCCCTGGGACCTCCGCCTTTCCCTCTCCTCCCGGGAAAGCCGAGCTCGACCCACCTGCATGGGCTCGTGATCGTAGACGGGGCTGACCGCGTCCCCGCCTCCAAGCCGTGAACCCTCGGCTCCTGCCAGAGGGTGACTGCTCCTAGTGCGGCTCCCAACTCTGGCCAGCCGTGCGTCAACTCGAAGTGCCAGAGCGATGAGGTCGTTAAGCGATTGGGGTAGGTCCAAGGCGTAGATCTCCCTTTGGACGCGGTCAGCCAGCCCATGCAGGAACATGTCCCACTGCGCCTCCTCGTTCCACTGGCTCTCCGCCGCCAAGGTCCGGAACTCGATCGAGAAATCTGAAACAGATCTTTCTCCTTGACGTAAATCGGCCAGCATCCTTGCGGCCTCTCTCCCGGCGACAGCACGGTCGAAAACTCTTCTCATTTCGGCGGAGAGCTCCTGGAACGAGGAACAGCATGGGTCTTGATTTTCCCACACCGCCGTTCCCCATAATGCCGCTTTCCCAGTCAGGAGGGTGAGAACGAAGGCCACCTTAGAACGCTCACTGCCGAAGGTTCGGGGCTGAAGGGAGAAATGCATGGAACATCGGATTAGAAAAGCCCTGCAAAAATTCGGTTCACCTGAGTAGGTCTCTGGAACAGGTAGGCGTGGCTCTGACTGGGATGGGCTTTCCGATGGTGTGGGGGGAACAGCTGGTGTGGGCGGCGCAGCGGGAGCTCGCATCTGATGGATCTGCCGGGTGAGCTCGGACACCTGCGCCACTAACGCCTGAACAGCGCGACCAGTATCGTGAATATTCTTTTCTTGAAGATCCATACGTGCCATGCTGTTACTCACGTAATCCTCGAACGAGGGCGCTGAATTACTCGCTGCTTCCATGTTGGTCAGATCGTTCTGTTATGACAGAGACGAGGAAGCAGGCTGCAAGTAAAACTCTTTATTGTAGTAGAATAATAGATGAAGTGGTATGCAAAGTCCAGGGTGATGCAGGCGGTGGCGCAGGGACTTTGATGGTCAGACACGGTGAAGACAGTGATGAGTGCTCTGAAGTGACGATAGTAATCCAGACAAGTAACACATCCACGAGACGAAACCGGAACACAGGAACTCAGGATGGCAACGAAGAACAGGAACAAGAACGGGACCAGAAACACACAGAGACTTCATGCAACGATCTGACAGGGGAAATGAGAAAGTGATGAGAATATATACTGTGATGAGATGGGTTGCAGCTGATGATTAGTGACTGCAGCTGGATCGCTGATCAGAGGTAACGAGCCGGACACACCCACTCACGCGCTCACACACACGTAAACAAACAAAGCACGAGACGAGGAGAGACATTGGATCTATGAACCGTGACAATATATATATATATATATATATATATATATATATATATATATATATATGCCAATTCCATTGCAATATGAAAATGCACCTAAATTATCTGATAAGAATGTAAAATGTATACCTTGAAATGCAATGTAAGTCGCTTTGGAAAAATGTAAATGTTTTAAATATTCACCCTAGCCTAACTGTTGGACACACAAAAACAAACAAAACATAAATAAATTATATACATATACGTACGTGTGTGTGTGTGTGTGTGTGTGTGTGTGTGTGTGTGTATGTGTGTGTGTGTGTGTGTCTTTTACAGTCTATGGTATATACCATATATATATATATATATATATATATATATATATATATATATATATATATATATATATATATATATATATATAGGCTATATATGGCATACGTCATATGTTTTACGTCATATTCTGTGCTCATCTGCTTTTCTGTAGTATGCATTAGCATTGTGTCTACTGAGTTTGATAATATCGTTTATTTATTTTAATATCAGTCTAATGCATTAAGCCATGTTAGTGTTTCAGTGCACGCGGGTTTCGTGACATCATCGAAGTCCCATTTCATTGGCTAGGTGCCAACCAATAAAACGGCTCCTTTGACCCCCCCCCCCTCCTCCCGCCCCCCTTTCTCTCTCGCCGCCTCTGAGTTTCAAGTGCACAAGTTAGTTTTGCACCTGATATATCGCGAAAAGAGTAGCAAAAGTCAAGGCGCGAAATTTGAAATTGCAGTGACCGATTTGAGAAGTTGCAAGTGCCTAATAGGGCTTGGGCATCGTGACGTCATACTTGGCGTGGCGGCCATGTTGATGGCCTCGCGAATGTAAACATACAGCAAGTCGAACAAGGAGAAGCAGAGTTGGGAGAAAGAAAAAAGATGTTAAAATCCCGAAAAGGATGTGGAATTTACGGGGATACGTTAAATAGGGAAACCAGGGACCAGTAAGTTATGTGGACAAATTTTCCTGTAAAATATCCCGTATTTTAATAACTTACTATCATAACATTAATGTTAGCCCTTCCATCGGACCTGTCAGTCTCTGTACTGTTGTCCTGTTGCTACCCCCTTGCCCTTCCAGAAAAACAGATGTTTTCAAAGCATCGTTTTGCTTACTTGAAGGCAACCTTAGCGTGATATTGGCCTTTTTTAGATAACAGCGTGGTTGTTGTGAGAGAGCACGATTTCACGCCAATCTGAAAGCAAAGTCACGTTAGACCTAGCTTCACAACTCGCTCAGTTAATGCTGCAGTTTTGCAGAGGGATAGCAACAGAAAGATGAATGTTAAAATTGTAATTTTTCGGGATATTTTATAGGTAAATACTAAAACGGGAAGACAGCGGGAAAAGAGCTCAAATACGTGAGAAACCCGGAAAAACGTGAGGGTTGACAGCTACTAACTACACTTTTTTTTGCCGATTTTGTCCTCATACTGGTCCCTGGCTTCCCTATTTAACGTATCCCCGTAAATTCCACATCCTTTTCGGGATTTTAACATATTTTTTCTTTCTCCCAACACTGCTTCTCCTCGTTGACTTGCTGTATGTTTACATTCGCGAGGCCATCAACATGGCCGCCACGCCAAGTATGACGTCACGACGCCCAAGCCCTATTGAGGAAGTACCGCAAATGTGAACGAAAGATTAAACGCAAAATATGTATTACAAGTTTGTGTCTGTCGTTGTATTTCTGTGAATGGCATTTTACACATGTGTGTCTACTTGTCTGCAGCTTCAGATTCAGAATACAGGTTTGTGACTATTGTCTGCGAGTGCAAATTTCAACATTCAACTTCAGATTTTTATTGTACAGGTTTTCACATTGAAGCTGTGAGTGTAAATGTTCATGTACAAGTACGAATATTTATTGTACAAGTTCTCAAATTCACATTTACATGCTCTCGAGTTTTGCTACTGTTTTACTTTCATATTTGCGAGCTAAAGAACCAAAAAATAATATAGACAATATTAACTTTTATTGAACTGCTAATATTATGTTGCCATTAAACATTAAAGCTCTGAGAATTAGACAGCTCCTACTGTAGTTAGGCCTACATTATCTTCAATAAACTATTTCCAATCCGAATCAAATCTTAAAGGAATGTCTTTATAACACTTTGACTTGATTTAAACCCGGAACATTCGTTCACGGTTCAGTTACGTACCTCTTCAGGGGTGCGTTTCCCGAAAGCATCGTTGGCCAACTATGGTCGCAAGTTCATCGCAATGTCCATTGAACTCTATTGGTAACGACGGAACTTGCGACCATAGTTGGCCAACGATGCTTTCGGGAAACGCACCCCAGGTTGGGATTTTCACAGCAGATGGTTTGAGAGAAGTAGACAAGCAGAGTTGTGTTAAAACACAACATGACCGCTAGAGGGAGCAAGAAACCCCACAACATCGGCCGCTTTGGATCAAACGTTCCCGCCTTGTCCAGAGACGCTAACCAACAGCTAAAACAGGACAAAGAGAGAACGAGAAATACTGGGATGTGTAAGTAATGGGTAAGTAAGAGGAAGAGGACCAGAAAGCGGTAAAGCTCTTAGATCACTTGTAATTTTCCACAGCTCATGTCTGGATTAATTAATTAATTTATTTATTTATTTATTTATTTTTTGTCTACTGACATTTTTTGGAAAGATATTTTTTTTTGCAGCATTTCGTCAGCAGAACATAACAAAACACATTAAATAACAGTACAACCCACTGAAGAGATGTATCTATCTCTCACAGGCTCGCTTTCATTCCTGTTAAAAATCAAATAGCTTCCGGTGTCTCTCCGCTTACAGTTTTTTTGGCTGTACACCACAAAAAAAACAGTCTGTTATTTATAACAGATATAGCAATAACAGCAGGCAGACCTAAGACATTATAATGGATCAAAGCGATTAAATGTTAGCCTATTATCCGCATGCTCATTTCTACATTTAGATTGGGTAACTCACTTAAAGTGAATCTTAAATGAAAGTAAAAATTGAATAACAGTTCTTTAGTAAACCTCAAAATGAATATCCACTTTTCATCCTGTAAATTAAACTGATGTGATGCCTAAACTGTTATAGTAGTACACTACCAAAATAGAATATAGTTTTAATATGCCCATTTATTGGTTACCGGCAATAACATGAAATCATCAGCCAGAATTTAAAAAAAGGCTAAATATATAACATATTTAATACCATATCTTTGTTTACAGTTATGCAGACAGAATCAAAGTGTCATGTCTTTTAATATCAGTGTGTTTTATTAAATGTACCCCAGCCGGCTGTCATGGCGATGGTGCGGAAACCTCGTGGTGGACCATTGAGAGCGTTTCTGATGAGGAAAAACACGTGAGCCGCATACATGATGTTCCAGGCAAACGTGGCCAGCAGGAAGTACTGCAGCAGAGCTGTGATTGCCGTACAAGGACCCTGATCGACCTTCTGTTGCATATCTGAAGAAGGAATAACGTTCTGCTCGGAAACAGAGGCCTTTGAGCTCTGGACGGGATTGTTGATTCCAAAAATGAATAGCAGGTAATAGGTGGTCATGCACAAACAGATGTTCAAGAGCATAGTGGAGCTGGCTCCTCTCAGTTTCCTGTAGAGTTGTAAAGAATTACGTTTATTTGATATGGGGGGGGGGGGTTAAGAGGACACTCTTTATATTTTGCCTGTTTCACAAACCAGAACCATGGAAATACCATTAGTTGGCTAGACTGACATGATAGAATGGAAATACACTGGAAAAAAAAGAAGAAAAATCTGACTTGTTTTAGAGGTAAAAAATATTGAAGATGCACCGATATTAAATTCTGGCTGATACTGGTGAGCTGATAGTTATGGTTACGATTAATGTTGATAATTAATACATGCCTGATATTAAAAACTATACTATTTTGTACAGATAATTAAAATCTAAAATTAATAGTTTTAAATGCTACAGGTGAATTCACTGTTAGATATTACATTTAGCAGTGTTATTAAATTTGTGTTTTAAAAAAAATTCTTTAAAGGTGCAGTGTGTATTTTTTAGCGGCATCTAGTGGTGTGGTTACGAATTGCAACCAACAGAAGTTACGTTGGCCGACAGGAAAAGATGTCGTCGTCTGAGACAGCAGAGAGTTCAGCAATGAAGTTTCTTTACAAAGATAAATCAAGAAATGATGTTTACTTTATTATTCAGTAAAACAATATGTTATTGTAAATATTATTGTTACTTGTTCATCATTGTGTCAGTGACTTTAAGGTACAATATGTACGAATTTTGTGAAAAAAATATATCCAAAAATCACTTGCACAGTGTGATATATTTCCTGCACTTGTGTACTTACAAATCCCAAAAGTTCCCAAAGATTTTTAATTTCAGAGAAATTCCCATTTTAAATAATGGCTCGTCCCTGGTCATTGTCTCCTGTCAGTGACCTAATATCCACGTTATCCCTGGTTTCCGCTTGCTCTGCCATAGTAACCATGGTGGACAACTGCGTTACATCTAACGGCACACTCACGCTGTTGTTGTTTCGTTCAAACATTATGCGTTTTCAAGATGCCGAGAGCTCCACGTCCGCGACTAACTTTGACTTGACAGAGACGCCGCTCTTGCATGTACTTTATTAGACAGGTGAGCAAATGTACTATATAAACTAATCAATGTAATATAGCTCAACGTGATGAAATGTTAGAACATGATCTGTATGTTATTCTAATGTTGATCTAGCTTAGCCTACTGCTAGTCTCATACAGCCAACAAACTCGGACGGGACTAGTTTAACATGGAGAGGTGGGGTAAAGTAATAATTACCAGAACTTCTCAGTGATTTTAGTCCCGTCCGAATGTGCCATGTCAGTAATCATTACGGACAACGTCAGTAAAGATTACTACGACTTTTATCTTCTGTAAAAAGGTCAGGAAAATTACCTTAGGTAATATTAATCCCGTGTGAATAGAACCTCTGTAAATATGTACGTAAATATTCCGTCATTTCCTGTTTAAAAGTAGTTTTCCGCGTTTTTTCAAGTATGGAGACGCTTGAAAAAGCATTCAGTTGCGTTCTAGACGGTGGGACAAATCTGTGGCAAAACTCAAGTGTTTTCCACACACCATTCAGATCAAAGAAGGTCGAACGCACTTTTGTGTGTGTGTGTGTGTGTGTGCGCACATGATGATCAGGAAGCAACGTATTACTCACATGATGACAGGGAGGTGACGGCGGTTACCCCTCCCACTGAACGGCATGGCCAATCCAAAGCTATTACTGTATAAGAGAAGTAATGTTGGTCAGCTTATATCTGTAATAGTGGCCATACATCTACTGAAGTAAACGTTTAAGTTAAATTCAAGTGTATGCAATTCCATGGGGGCTATACCAAAGTATCTTTGATTGTGTAAACGTGAATGTGACTGATCTGAGGTACAGTAAATAGCAATTACCTCTGTTTGGTGATCAAATATGATGAGCTTATGTATGTGAGACCCGCGTGACGTGAGGACCTCTGAGCGTCATAGTTTCCTAATCTGGAACAGGTAAAATATAGGCTACTTAAAGAGTTAAAAAGAATAATCAAACATTCGCTCACTTTTAATGATGCTCAGATATCATCCAAACCTTTTTCATTTATTGAGTCAGATGAAATAACGAGGTAATACATATGAGAAAATTAAAAAAAATTAAAAAAAAAAATACAAATGAGAAAAACCTTCACCTGTATTATTGGAGACTGCCATTGGACCTTTAGTCGGGTTTAAACGGTTTAGTTACGTACCTCCTCAGGTTGGTATTTGCACAGCAGATGGTTTGAGAGAAGTAGACAAGCAGAGCTGTGTTAAAACACAACATGACCGCTAGAGGGAGCAAGAAACCCCACAACATCAGCCGCCTCGGATCAAACGTTCCCACCTTGTCCAGAAACAAATATAACACTTAAAGGGGTCATATAATGGTACATGCACTTTTACAAGTTGATTGTACTGAAATGTGTGTTGACAGTACCTGTACACAACCATCATAAAATGATAAAAATCCATCCAGTGTTTTTTTTTAAATCTCCTTATATGTTTTACACTCTCTGAAATCAAGCCGTTCAATTTTGTGACGTCACAAAATCGACGCCCCTCCCACGATTGTGATTGACAGCACTGCGTTTCAACACAGACCCGCCCTCGCTCGTGAGCGAGCTGTCTGTCATCATAAGTGCATTGATATGCTGGAGAAGTACTGTATGGCGTCTAAGCGATTGTTCTTGGGTGTAGCCTAATAAGGAACACAGCAGTCATTTTGATGTTTTTGATGAAATATTCCCAAAGCATTGACGCGGGGGTTCCCTCGCGGGGATTCCCCACGATCAACGCAAGTCATTTCACACCAGACTGCTTTACAAACGAGGGCCTAAGAAGCTGTTCCTCAAAATAGGATCCGTACCAACTATTCGTGTTCCTGCTGCACCTCCAGAAGAACTGAAGTGAGTGTAACGTTTTATTAACCTTTATATTAATATTTATATTAATCTTTGCGTATCGCTTGCTGCACACTTCACGATGAATGCGGCTGTTTACACTCAAGGGTACATTACAGCATATTTTCTATGTACGACGATCTTAATATAATTCATAATCCCACGTTTATAATGAACAATGCGTTATGGTTATTGTGTTGTTGTGTTAGAAACGGCGTACGCACAAAACAGAGGGGCGGGGTGAGCAAAGCTCATTATCATTTAAAGACACATGCACTTAAACGGCGTGCAGAAAACAGAGCTGTTTTTGACCAGGTAAAATGAGTGTTTTCTTACAATATTAATGAGAATTTTTTATTAAAGTATATTACAAACTTTTAATTTAGACCCTAAAGAATCATATTAGCTTGTACAAAAATGGCATTATATGACCCCTTTAAGACAAAAAAACATATTGCAACTTTATATTCTGAAGATAAATTATGTAGGGAGACCAAAAAAACTGGTCCCATGGTAGTGTCAATACTAAGATATGCTCATATTAAAAGTCTAGCTGTTGTTGGAACAAAGGATCTTCGGTAGCGCTCCTTCTTACACCGGGGGAGCAACAGTCTCTGACTAAAGGAGCTACCTAAGGTCCCAACTGTCTCATACAGAGGGTGTGAGGGGTTGTTCATGATGTTCGATAGCTTAGCCAACATCCTCCTCTCACCCACCTGCTCCACTGAGTCCAGAGGACAGTCCACGATAGAGCTGGCCCTCCTAATCATTTTTTCAAGCCTTTTCTTATCCCTCAGTGATTCCACCACTCCAGCTGACCACTGCATAAAAAATTACTGATGCAACTGTCGTATCATAAAAAGTTTTCAGTAGTGTCTACTCCTACACACCCCAAAGGACCTCAGTCTCCTCAGCAAATGAAGGTGATTTTGGCCCTTCCTATACAGAGCACTCATGTTGTCTGACCAGTCCAATGTATTGTTTATATTTTTTATGGTGCATATTTCTAGACACATTTAACCTTATTTTGATTATTCTCAGGTTAGGTATGTAAGTCAAATCTGTCCGAAATCATAAGCATTTGAATTTTCATACTCACAATCCATAGGTCAGAAGATTGTTCAGCTCACTTTTTGTAGAAAGCAAAGACTTTTGCCAGGCAAGCTTTCTTAGTTTCAATGAAATATAGTTTTATTATTTACAGGTTAACTAATATACATATAAAGTAGGGCCTACTAATATATTAAAAGACAAAACAACATCAAAAGTAAATCTTTGCATTTTACAATCAGGTTACAAGCATTGTCTGTCAGATGCTTCAAATCTAACACCGAAGAGGCCGTCCCTAAGAATCGGTGTCTGCCTTCATCTTCTCCTTTCAGCCTTTTATAGACCATCTGAATTCTTGAGGTCGTCATCTTTGGAAATCCCCCAATAATTCATTAGTCTTTATCCAATCCTAATGAACCTGTCTATAAAGCCTTTTGCTTCTTCGTCCTCCTTCTGACTTATTCTTCTTTGTTGCATTCTGTGCCTCGTCTGCAACACATTCGACGGTAATGCTTGCATTTTTCTTCTTTCTTTAGTAAAGCTCTTTCTAATACAAGTTTTGTTTATATGCTTTTTAATAAATGCTTAAAGCATTTACATTTACATTTATGCATTTGGAAGACTCTTTTATCCAAAGCGACTTACATTACATTTCAAGATAGTTAACCGGCAGCATATGAGGCCTTTCTATGGAATTCAATCACCAATTCTTTTGTCTTGGTAGCATTGATGTGAAGGTGATTAAATTCACACCAATCAACAAAGTCCATGATCACTTTCTTATACTCCAGGGGTCTCATTTATAAAACTGCGCGTAAGATCCTTACTAAAAGTGTATGTGCACCCGAAAGCCAAAAATGGCGTACACAAACAAATATTCAGACTTACAAAACCGTGCGTACGCCAGAACCTGCACAGAATTCACTTTAGAAATCCCAGTCAGCGGAAGATTGTGCGCACATGCGTCTCCTCCCCGAAATAACCATCTATGGAGCTTACAACGCCTAGTTTTACTATGCATATCCTCATCTGCATATAATTTGCATATGCATATATCATCCACGTGATAACATAGACATATACAAGACATTTGGAAAACATGAGATACGGATGTACCATCGCATTACATTGATAAAAAATCAATTATAAGCCTATCCTTGCCTTGTTTTTGAATAGATAAATCAAATAGTATAAAATACATTTCATATAAAGTTTTTCTCAATCTTTTCCACTGGCCAAATCGTATTTTTAATTGATTTATAATTTTAATGGAAACAGATAGGCCTTTGTTGTGCTTTATTTCCACGAAAATATTTTCTCAGACAATCTGCTATTATCATGATAAGCAATTCTCTCTGTAGTTAAAACATTAAAACACAGCATGCCAGAGGAAAGGTGTTCCCAGAGCATCGCATCCACTACAAATATTTCTATTGATTGAATATAAAAAAATTGTAACTTTTCAGTAATGATTTCATGTAATTTAAGTGTTTAACTCCATTAAAGGAGAACTCCGGTCAATTTATCATAGGTTAGGTTATCACGCGCATGAACTCGACAATCGACTAGTGTGGACTTCAACCGAAAACAGGAAGAAAATACACGTATGAGCGCTGGCTGAATTAACATCATTTTTATTAATATCTTTCACATCTACTGCAGTCAGATTCACCCGTGATCACTCTGAAGGAATCACTCACATTAGCTGTGCACTTGTAATGACACATCAAGGATGTTAAGAGGCTAAAAGCAGGTTTAAAACTTGCCCCATTGAAGTCAACAGGGTGCAAATTTTAAAAAGAGGATAACATGGTGTAGGCAACACCGATTTTTGTCGTTGTTCTCTTTATTGACAGCACTCCAAATGTACAAAAAAAATGAGCTCAATGTTAAAATTGACCGGAGTTCTCCTTTAATGAGAATGGCATATTTAATCTGAATGTTTATATCAGGAGTAAAACACAGTTTAAATCATTAGTTTATTTATTTAAACTTTTTTTGTGAACATGCATTGTATTTATGATTAGGACTCATGAGGAAGATTTACGTTTTTCCTTCATCTGCCGTTAGATAGTAGGCAATAGATAGTAGGCTTCAAAGGGATAGGCTTGGTGAGTGAAATTATATTTGTATTATCTTTCTGAATATGTATCATTTTCTTTACATTTTCTGTCTAAAAGTGACCAAAAAGACATAACTCCAGCTCACCATCGGTGTCGCTAAACTGCTCCGTCTCCAAAATGTTCGTATGCATGGGTCAGAGTTTGCGTGCATGTGCGCAAATTTTCCCGTCAAGTTTGTTTGTGACAACTGCTAGTGTTATAAATGAAGTCTGATGTGTACAGGGTAAACAGGAAAGGAGAGAGCACTGTCCCCTGTGGAGCCCCTATGCTGCAGAACACCTTTTCAGACACACAACCATGAAGCCTCACGTACTGTGGTCTGTTTGTGAGGTAGTCAATGGTCCATGCAGTCAGCTGACTGTTAATAATGTACAGAACCACCTGACAAAGCTGGTCTGCACAGTCCCTGAGCAGTTTTGAGCCAATACCGTCTGGCCCTGTAGCTTTTCACCTTGATTCTCTGTAGTTCTCTTCTTACCTGATCCTTAGTTATACAGAGGCTCGTAGAAGAGGTGAAGGTGGATAATGAGGAGGCAGGCTGATGGAGGGTAGGTGAGGCATATATAGTTTTCCCGACTTCACAGTGGGATGGAGAGGTGTAGACGTATGAGGGTGGCACAGAAGATGTCATGGGTGCTATAAAGAAGGATGAAGCTGGCAGTGAGAAATGACATGGCAGAGATACAGACTGGTCTAACGGGCTGGTGATGGCAAATCTGTTAAAAATAGATTCAGTTAATTTGCCCACTCCTGATCTCCAAGTTCAGGATCCCTCCTACTATCACTATCATATCCAGATATTGTTTTTAATCCCCTTCAAACCTCCCTTGTATTTCTCTTTTGTAATTGCCCCTCCATCTTTCTCCTGTATCTGTCCCAGAGTTCTGCAACGGGTCGGGTACCCGCATAAAAGTGGCTAAAACGGGTGGATTGTGACATTCCTAAAATTCACGGGCGGGGACGCGGGCGGATAATGAACTCCTAGCGGGCGGGTAGCGGATGAAAAATATGTGCAATATTTGTATGTCTAAATTTACCATTACACATACGCAAATATGTGTTTTAGTCAGGCCATCCTTAAAAATATTTTTGTTTGCCGTAACCTGACCGACCCTGTCAATTTAGGACCGACCCAATTATTTATTTCCCCCTTTTTAGTCCGACCGACTTGCCGGTTGTAAACTTGTGTTAAGACCGATCGATTTTTTTTTTTACTCTTCAAACAACTTATACAAATGCAACAAAATGATATTAATTATATTTTAGTAAGTATTGTGTATATAAATTGCCCATATATAGGCCAACATACAAACATATACGGTCTTTCTTTTAAATAAAAACCGGTGGCGTCATCTATGATTATAAGGGCTGTAGGCCCTAAATATATAGCATTAAAAATGTTGAAGATGTTATTTTCTGATAAATTGCATGACAGCAACTTTTCATTTGTTTAGCTTGTCTTGTCTCAATGCAAAATATATCTGCGTCAGATATGATTGAATGAAAGAGGAACAAAAACTGGAAATAAATAGCCATTGTATGTGCTTAAACAATGCAAACTAGGTCAACCACAGTTTATGTATCTTCTAGGCATCACAAAAGTATGTTCTTGTAAATGGCTCCCTCTGGTGGAAACGTTCTCCTGACTTGACTTTAGGGTTCTGGGGTCATATTACAGAAACTTCCTAACCACTAATATGATCTCAACTAAAATGACCATGGTAACTAAAGTAAAGAAATTCATAAACTCATACATATAATCTCAATAAGATAGTGAAAAAATAAAATCAGACCCAACAGTCTATGTGTCATTCCATCAATGTTTAATATATGTCAACAGTGATTAGTAAAAAAGAAGAAATGAGCAAAAAAAACAGAACTGGCAGCTGACAATAAACTTGCAATTCCAAACCTTAGTCGTCAAGCTTTGTTCAGACACATCTTAAAGGTACCGTATGTAGGATTGTGGCCAAAACTGGTACTGCAATCACTTTAAAAATACTGTAGAGCCGCGTATCCCCTCCCCCTCCCCCCTGACTCGAGGTTGCCAGATAAGCTGCAGGATTCAGCAGAAACGTATGCTGCTTCAATGAGCTTCCAATGGCAAGTGACGACGAGACGTACACAGTAAGTTTTTTTTTCTGTTAATTGTGTTTATGCTTTATGAGAGATATTTTGATGAGTAATTACTTATTTAAAAAATGTACTAATTGTTGAGGTGCTGAGGCCATAATAGCTGAAGAGATAAGCGTTTTTGATTTGATATTTAATTTGATTTGATTTCTTTATTTTGAACATATAAATACAATTACAATTAAAAAAAAATCTGAGGAAAAAAAAGGATAATAGTAAAACAAAACAAAAAACATATAGACTTAAACAACAAAATAATACTTCCTTATTTTTCAATACGAAAAAAAATAAAACTCGATTTACAAGTGCTAAAGTTTTTGTCATAAGTAGGCTAAAAACAGAATAAACATTTGCCACAGAAATTATAACACGGGACAAATTCAATATCACCAATGGCTATCACAGGGTTGTTTTCAGTCCCATCAGAAAATATTGTTAGAGTAACTAAATTACATTAGCAATGGTCATACAGGTCAACTTGCAGCATGTGTAACTTAGTCCACGATATACGTGAAGAACGAATGACGAATAATTTTTTCTGAGGTAAAGTTAGGCTTGTCTCAATTACGTTTCAAATTGCCATAATGGGCGTGCTAATGTTTTCATCAGCGTCTCAGCATAATGACAGAGAAACGGGCTCCTATAATGCATTGCAAATGCATACGTTCATGTGAGCTAACGTTACGTTGCTTGAACATGCAAAACTTTGTTCGACTGTCATGAATATATGAAATGTCCATTGACATCCAGTACAAATTAGCCAAGCATAGATGAATCTTACCTGTCTAGGAGAAAATTAGCAACGTTGGCGTCTGTGTTCAAATTCTTCTCCGTTTTCAGCCGCCTCCATCTTTCAAAAGCATCTCCTATACAAATTCTGGTTTTATTTCGGACTTTGTCACAAAGAATTTCTGAATTATAACGAGGTATTTTTGATTTAGTAACGTTAGACATTTTTATCCGACTAGAGTTAGGGTAGGTTAGGTTAGAGCAAAGCTGGCAACCCGGATCCCGAAACACTACTGACTTTGTGATTGGTAGATAGGTGGAGGGAGGCGCTCAGGCCAAAACACAAAATGACAACATCAACATCAGTTGAGGGCTGCAAGTCCACTATTTAAATGACAATATCCTAGCCATACTACTGTTGTCAGTGATATAAGTATTTGAAATGAACATGATTTCTTAATGTCTAGTGACACATCAGGGCAATTTTATGATTAATTGAAATAGATTTCTTACATACAGCTCCTTTAAAAAAAAAAAATGTTTCTTTAGTCTGAACATCAAATAAAGCCAATATCAGGTGTTAACAAAGCTACTGTATATCTATTGTTGTTGTTTTCTCCCTCAGATCAGATTTCGAGCAGTTATCATCATCATTTGGAATGTGGCACATTTTCGTGTGAAAACATTGTAAATGTATACATATATCACACATACACATTAAATTCAGAACATTTTTTGGATATAAACAAAAACATTAGACATTCATTAGTGGTGAATAGAAGCCTATACTACTTTTGTAATTAGCAGGGCAGATTTCATAACCTGAAAAATGTTTCAACAGTAAGTCCTAAAGATTGAAATTTAAAACCAAATTTTGTGTACAGTGTGAACAAAGCCCAAAAAGCTCCTAATGGCACACACAATAAAACATTGTAAATATATACATTAAATCTATCACACATACACATTAAATTCAGAACATTTTTTGTGTATAAACACACAAATACACACAAAATTCACACATACACATAAAATTGCTAGTATGGCAGTACTAGCTTTTTTTAAAGTGCGAAAACATTTTCCCACATCCCCCCCCCCCCAGTCTTGTCATTATGTCAGTCAGTATCAATATTTGCTTTCTACCATGCTCAAAGAAAAAATGTCACTGAACTTTTGCTGTGTAATTGTAACAATGAGCACTCAAACACACCAAACCAACAATTACTAAAAAGACACACAAAAACTGATTTTGCACAAGTTCATTGAAATTAATTAAAGGAAGTCTCAAAATAATCATCTTTTGGTTATTACCTTTGATGGCCCATCAGGCCAATTGAGACTCAGTGGATTTGTAGCTTTCATTGCATTCTGGTTTCTTATTTTTCCATAAAGAGAAACTCTTCCTGTGAAAGCCTATGTTTAATTCACGCAGACTGTCCAGAAATGCTGGGTTTGACTTTAATAACGGCCTCAGAGTGAATAAAATGAATATCTGAACACCCTTTGGAAATGGAAAGAAAAACAGAAGCATTGCTGATTTCGTTTATCATCCATTATAAGATTTTGTGCATTTTTGTGCAATGTGCGTTAACACACCTGTGTTGTGTTTAAGAGACAGAAAACCACACTCAGAATAAGTTTGAGATTTGTTTCATGGGTGATGATCAAAATGTAGCCGGTGACCCAGGACAGGCCGAGTATCACTGCCAGAGAGAAACTACTCAAAATCTTCTTCTTTAGAGGAGTTTTCCGTGATCTAAACAGCAACAGTGTTATTGGTTAAATATATTCCCATAAATGCCTTTTGGTTGATAACTGATAGTGCTTTTCTGGTCCCAAAGTAAACATACCTGTTTAAGTTAGGGTTGGTCCTGCAGATGTTATGAGAGAAGTGCAGCAGTATTGCCATGTTTGAGAGCATCATGAGCATTAATGGGAGCAAGAATCCCCAAAACATAGGTTTCCCCATACTGAACTTCTGTTTGTGGTCCAGTGAAGCCAGCCAGCAACTGCATCAAAGAAGAGAGACAACTGAACTACTAAAATCCAGAGAGAACAATGTAAAAACAAATAAAGTAAGAGCTTCTTAATATATCTTTTGTCATTGCATTGTGGCTCAGTCTGTGTCACATCTGAATGAATGGCTCATTATGCAGAGTCATTATGCAGAGTCATTATGCAGAGTCATTATGCAGAGTGGGTGGGACATTGTATTCTCAGGTGTAAACGACTCCTCCTTCACGCCCCCCTCGCATATTGGCTTTCCAAGCAAAACCTGTCTTACTCAATTTAAATCAATGTATTGTTTTATTTGAACGATTAGGCAGGATGATTTTCACATAATTTTGAAGCCAGAACTCGAAGCGACAACATCCATTAGTCAAAAGTCTTATTGACACATATTTATTATGAGTTTTGTAGTCTTATTTCAGCAACTTTCATTTTTATTTTTTTCAATAACCACGCATAAACATTATTCTCTTAAAAATTAAAAAATATACATGCATGGTGATCACATATTTTGGTAGCCCTGTTTGTGCCCTATATAGAGTGAATTTACACCTTTGCCATTAACATGTTTATAAATAACTGAAAAAAGCACAAATGTCAGAGCATGTCAGAACACCTCCAGGGCCCAGAAAACCGCTCAGACTCCAGAGGGTTAAGCTTCGGCAAGAATCAGTAAGGTCATTCTCGTGTTACACAGCATGGTTAAGCTTCGGCAAGAACCACTGAGGTTCATTCCCAGGTTACGCAGCACGTTTGAGCTTCAGCAAGCACCAATGAGGTTCATTCACGCACGTAGGGTGAGGTCTGTCGCTATGCGCAGTTCCTGCATCAACCCTTTCGTCAGAACTACCCTCGTGCAACTCTTTGAATGCCTTGGCCTGATACACTAGCAGGAGTGCCATGGCGTGCAGGGCAGAGGCAGAGACGCCTGTCCAGCATTACTGTAAGCCTTGGCCGTAATCATGGACGAAAACTTACAGGCCTTGAATGGGAGATGCGTATTACCCCGGCAGATGGCAGCATTTTAAAGCCATAGCTGCATCGCAACAGCACGCTCCACTGGGGGGAGACCCACGTACCCCTTGGCCACCCAACCATCGAGGGTGTGGAGGAGGCTCTGGGGAAGAAAGGCACTGGAGTGGGAAGCTGCTGTTCAGCATACCCCACCCAAAGATACCAATCATCCAGTCTTGAGCATTTGAGACACAGTGGAGGATTTCACTTGAGCCTGACCTGTCAGCGACGCAAGCAAGGATGCTTGAGCTTCTGTTTATGTTCACTGAACAATGTTCATATTTGAATAAAAGCCTAAATTCAATCTGTTCATCATATATAGTGATTAAATTTGGACTAAACTGCTCAGTGTCAAAGTGGTTGTTGCGTAGACTGTCAATGGAGGGACATAATTATCTTAGATTTCATTAAAATTATATTTGTGTTTTGAAGATGAACGAAAGTCTTACGGGTTTGGTACGATGTGAGGGTGAGTAAATGATGACAGAATTTTCCTTTTTGGGTGAACTATCCGAAGGGCTAGTTTCGCAGGCAGGGCTTAGATTGAGCCAGGGTTAGGTCTTAAATTAGGGCACTGAAGTAGTTTTTTTTAATGGTGCCTTAAAAAAACATTAGTGTGCATCTTTAGACAAAACAATGGCACTGACATAAAACAGCTCAAACATGCATTTTAGTCTGGGACTAGGTTTAAGCCTTGTTTGTGAGTCTAGGCATAAAAATAATAAAGTTGAGTTTTAAAAAAGGGAAATATTTGATACTTACAACTCTTCTTGTCGATAACCTAAAGGATCTTTCACACTGTAGGTGGAACCCAATGAGATACCAACAATAACAGCAGGTAAAACTAAACAGAAAAAGATTTATTGACATTTAATGACATTATATATTGCATATATTATTTCATATTTAGGGTTTAGTCTTATGTTTGATTTTGCAGTTAATACCCTGGATGCAGGGGTGGGTGAAATAAGAAAAAAACGATTTCACAATATTCATAGAAATGTTGGTTGATAACAATATACACAAGTATGCACCTACCTTACTTTCTTTCATTTTTGGAAAAGGTGCTTTAAAAATGCTGAAAAACGTTGTAATTAAAATACAGTCATGTACACTGCAGTAAAGCTACTTGATCAATATAACTAAACAAGAAATACAGTTTTATAATATCTTCTCACCGAGTCAATAGTGTTTTCTTTTTTTCCAATACAAGCAAGACTTCTTATTCGTATTTAGTTTAAGCAAGATGAGTGATTTCTGAAGCCTCTTCAACTTTGTAATCTTCAAAAACATACTGAAAACCTTTTGGCGATTTTATGTTGGCCTATGTTTATACTCGACATGCTTGAAACGTATGGTTACTCTAGATAATGCTTAAAGGAGTAGTTCACTTTAAAAGGAAAATAACCCATGATTTACTCATCCTCAAGCCATCCTAGTTATATATTACTTTCTTCTTTCAGACGAATACATTTGGAGTTAATAAACACCCTGACGCTTCCGAGCTTTATAATGGCAATGGATTGCAACCATGTGTTTGAAGCTCAAAAAAAGTGCATTCATCCATCATAACAGTGCTCTACACGACTCCGGGGGGTTCATAAAGGCCTTCTGAAGAAAAACGATGACTTTGTGTAAGAAAAATATTCATATTTAACACGTTACAAATAAAAAATCTAGCTTCCAGCCAAACGCAGTCTTATTGCGTCTAAAGCGCAACTTACGACGACAGAAGTAGCATGGCGTAGCGTAAATATCAGCAATATGTCGCACAACTCCCATAAGTTGCGCTTTAGACTCAAGTCGAATCCGTATGTTCTTTTGGCTGGAAGCTTTTTTTGAGCTTCAAACTGATGGTTGCAATTCACTGCCATTATAAAGCTCGGAAGCGTCATGGTGTTTATTAATATAACTCCGATTGTATTCTGAAAGAAGAAAATCATATACACCTAGGATGGCATGAGGGTGAGTAAATCATGGGGTAACTTTCATTTTAAAGTGAACTACTCCTTTAATAATAACTGAGGTACTTCCCTCACCGTTATCACTTCTTCATGCTGGTAAGAAAACGTCACTGTGAGAGGGTCAATTCCACACAATACAGTACTTTAGATGATTAACGTTCAACAAACCTTAAAGGGATAGTTCACCCTATAATGACAAAAAAAATCTTTATTTATTTATCCTGGTGTTGTGCTAATGCCACATGGCCTTCTTTCTTCTTCAGACCATAAGGGGAGAATTGAAAAAAAAAAAAAAATGCCGCTTACACTCTTCCACATAATGGCAGTGAATAGCGAACAACATCTAGCTTTTACAAAATGTCCAAAAGTATCACAAAATGATCCCATGCAACGCGTTTCTTATATTCCATGTGTACTGGGGGTATATAAATAAACAAACCAAACAAAAGTTTTATGTCTTTTTTTATGAAAATCCTGACCTTGGAAGTTAGTCTTCTCTGCACGGCTGCGCAATGTGTGCATTCTATTAGTGCCGCAGTTCACTCCGTCTTGCCCAGAAAAAGCACACAAGTTGTGAGAAATCAAGATTAACAAAAACGCAACATGAAAAGTATCTGTGTGCTATTTTAACCGAGTTAAATATCTCTGGGAAGTCTCAAACTCGCACGTCGCCCAGTATTGCACAGAAGACCAACGGCTAAGGTCAGGATTTTTCTGCAAGTTTCTGGTTGTTGTTGTTTTTTCCAAACCCTATAGTATACACCCAGAACACTTGGAATATGTGGCATGAGTCGCATGAGATCATTCTGTGATGCTTTGGCATATTTTTTAAAAAGCTTGATGCTGGTTGCTATTCACTGCCATTGAATGGATGAGCATGAGCAGGACATTTTGTTTTTAATTCTCCTTTTGTGGACACAAAAAGAATGAAGGGCATACGGCATTGGAACAACATCAGGGTGAGTAAATGAGGAGAAATTATTCATTAAAGTTTGTGAGGAAAACTCAACAGAAAGCAATGCTTTCTTGACATTTAAAAAAAAAGATTTATTTTGCTGTGGCGCTAATGATTCAGCAGCAGAAAAGTGGCACAGGTAACACTGGCATAACCGCACTAAAAATGTAAATATTTATACCAGTTGATGCATTTACGCATATATCATTTAACCTATACTGAAAACCAAGATGTTAGTCACAAACTACACAATACATTAGTGTTTTGTTCAATGTCCCCTACCCCATCCGATAGCCAGGGAAACCTTTGGAAACCATGGGGGTGTTCCAGACACTCCGTTTTTGAAGAGGAGGAACACATTAATGCCGTACAGAGTGTTCCAAGTGAACGTGGCCAACAGGAAGTACTGAAGCAGAGCTGTAAATGCTGTACAGGGACCCTCATCTGGGTACTTGTGATGGTCTGACTCAGGAACTATGTTCTGACCAAACAACTTTGCCACACTCAGATGTTGGACAGGGTTGTTTATGCCGAAGATGAAGAGAAGGTAGAAAACCGTCATGCTCATGCAGATGTTCACCATTAGCAGAGTCGGATTGCCTCCTCTTGACTTCCTGCGGCAAAGTGCATGAATATAAGCTACAGTATAAAAAGTTTCACCACTCAAATAGCTGTGCTTTAACAGCTATTTGCTATGCTTCAAATCTGCTATGCTTAACAGTGTAAACTATACTATTTTACCTGGTTCTGATTTGGTACCCAGCTGTGACAGACAGACCCAGTACAGACAGAGCGCAGCCGGTGAGGCTGATCCAATGCAAGGCTTCAGAATACTGATAGTTGATATCAAATGTCTGCAGAAAATTACACTAAAATTATAGTTCCAATGGACTTTAATTCACAGCATCATAGACTTTACACTCTTAAAAATAAAGGCTATTTATTGGCATCTTTGGTTCATTTGCATTCCATGGAACATTTCCATTGCACAAAAGGTTTATAGTGGAGAACGGTTCTTCTGATTATTAAAAATGTTCTTTACACTAACAAAAATGGTTCTTTTAAGAATTGTTCAGTTAAAGGTTGTTTGGTGAAGCAAATATGTTTCTTCTATGGCATTGCTCTGAAAACCACCTTTATTTTCTAGAGTGTACTGACCCATTGAAGTCAAATATCAATGATATTTACATTTTTTACAAATATATCTTACCATCAGAATGGCAAAGTTTGCATTTTTAAATTTTTTCGGTTGACAGCTGCATACTGCATGACCTGAGGGGTTCTTTGTTTTGGAGCAGCCTTCTGGACTCCAGTCATTTTTAGTGTAACTCCAAAACACACATGCAAAGTCGTTGAGGGATAGTGTGGAATCGACCTGAAAGTTCAACAATGTATTAATTCATGAACACCATACCTGTGCCGCCCTCTGTCAATATCACACTAAGAAAAAAATGGTTTAGAACTATATACTGAAAGGTTCTTTAAGGGAACCAAAACTCCCTTTTGTAACCTTTATTTTTAAGAGTTTCATTATTAATAAGCTACAGCAAGGTACAAACCACAAAAATGTGCCCAGAGGGAAGTGTGATGTTGGACTCACCGATGGTGTGACTGCAAACTCAATGTCGACAAATCCAAGATTTTCTTGAAGGTTAGCAGATATTACTCTTCTCTTGGTATCCAGAGAAGGTTGAAAGCTTTTTGACTGAAAGAACTGATCGCTATCATAGAGGACAAACCCAACATCTTTATCAAAATCTACAGAAATAGTGAAAAAAGTTACTATAGTTAAAATATCACTTTCAACCAATAATTTCATGTGGAATAATCACAAAATAAAACAAGGGGGAAAGTAGACCTTCACTGAAATTGACTTTCATTTGAAGGTCAATGTTATCTTTGTAAATCTCAGCCTGTGTCGTATCCAGTTTTATTCTGTCAGGTAAAAAAGTATCACTTTGCCCTGAAGAAATGAAGAGAAACATGACTGTTAGGAGCACTCTAACATTCCAAACCCTTACAAAAAAAATAAATAATAATAAATTCAGTATACATAAGTAAAGTTCAAGTATATTTTTACTTTATGTATAAGTATAATAATATCAATATACTTGTAGTATACCTGAGTGTACTATTTCAATACTACTTAGGACAAAATTGGCCCACTCTTTTTAGTGCATAAGTAAACTTGTAGGTATACTGATAGTTCCCTTTCTGACGTTGTGTTGAAATACAGATACTAGGGGTCACTCTTGGGAGCCCCAAACACCTCTGATGTATTCAGAAAAGGTCAATGAAATTGGCATGTGGAACCAGAGCAAACATCAGCGGTCTCTCTCAGCGTTTGCAGAGATAAGTGCAGGGAGTTCCCATTAGCAGCGTTCTGAAAGAGGCACTTTCCTTAATAAAAGAGTGAATTCCTCTAAAAGAGCTGCACAGCAGATCACCTTTTTTCAAAAGATACCGTTCCGTGCGTGTCCTTCTGGGTGCAGATGATTTCTCTCTCTCTTGGACGGCCACGAGTGATGTTTTCACTGTATGGACCACGCTCATGATGCAGGGTTCGTATGGGTGCTTGAAATGCTTGAAAATGCTTGAAATTGTAACTGTATTTCTTTCACAACAAATACCTATCGGACTGAAGTGTGTTTATTAAATGGAGAAATGAAATGTAGCTCTTCAGATATAGAGCGATTTGTACTACGTTGGCCAGAGCAAAAGTAGGCGGAGTTTTCATTTTGATTTCCACGCTTGTTTCGATGCCCCGTTTTTATTGGCCGTGCGGGTAATCATCACAGAGTGCAGCGGCAAAAGTTGAACTAATTTTAACTTTGATCGCGGCGTGCGCGTGAACTCGCCAATTCTGCGCTCCGCTTTCGCCGACGCAGCAACAAAACGTCCTCGCGCGGCGCAAGCCATTGAAATAAATGGGTTTCATAAAAGGGCCATTAGTGACGGAGTACTTGGTGTGATAATGTTTGTAATACATGTAGGTTATGTCACGTGTCATACAAGTAGCCTACTGTAAGGTTGAGGATGGCTTTATGCAATATTTACACGGCTCCATTCAGATAAATGGATATGTCTTGATAAAATGAAAAACATTTTTTTTTATTATTAATATAAGGTATTTATCAGGCAGGTGCCTGTGCACTGTCAGAGTCTTCTGGGTTAAAATGGAATTACAGGTGGTTTCCGCACTGTCTCAGATTTTGTTCAAACCTTGTCTATATCAAGAATGTGTCCCAAAACCAAGGCCTGTAAAATATTTCTGTTCAAATCCTGTCTTCATATTTTCAGCCCTTGAAATTACTTCAGTTTTACAGCCTGAAAATAACATTATCTGGGAAGCAATATTTGGACATTCATATAACGAAAAGTATTATTCATAGGCATTATTTACTTAGTGATACATTTTGAAAAATAAAATTTGTGATTTGCTTAAATATCTGATCTTTCTGCTATTACGAAACACAATTTTGGCTGTTTATAGCATTATCTCATTTAATGTGATAAAAACACTAAATAATAATTTTGACTATGTATTGGTATGTAATTTACGTTGGTGTAAGGTGCTGGAAAAAAAAAACTTTCAAATGGACCTTGAAAGTGCTTGAATTTGACCTTGGAAAAGGGTACGAACCCTGATGATGAAATGGCGTTCATGGATAGGTCATACACTCACTACGAGAGCATGCCCATCGGACCGTTGCGGTCGCAACTCTCGTACTTCTTCAAGAGGCATAGAGTCTCCTCAGCTGCTTTCTCTCCTGGTTCTTCTACCTCTGGGTACAAGGCTTTGGCGGCAGGTGCTCAGGACGATCTGGAGGTTACAATGGGAGAGCTTCTGCCGAGATAATGCGGGCCCCCTGTTCCTCAGCACACTCGTGTCCCCCAGTCGAGTTTCTGGATGAGTTAGGCTGCTCGTCCACGGGTGAGCTTAATTTCTTAATCTGGGCTCATGAGCACCGGAGGGCGGGCTTATGCCTTCTGAGTTAAATGACTCGTCGCAACTTCCATCTTTGAGTGTCATAGTTCAGTCTGTGGCTGACATCGAGTTGGCAGCCATGACTTCCTGGGCCTCCGCAAGCATCAGACTTGGGGCGAGCCTCACTCCCATGGACGGCGGAGGGACATTTACATTTACATTTACATTTAGTCATTTAGCAGACGCTTTTATCCAAAGCGACTTACAAATTAGGACTAAATTAAGCGAGTCATCATGAAGAGGCAAAAACAACAACAATGCAAGGAGTGCTCAAAATACGAAGTTCAGGCATTATTCAGAGTAGCATAAGCCTGATAAGTGATGTTTCAAAGGGAAAGGAATTTTAATTTTTTTTTTTTTTTTTTTTTTTTTTTTTTACATGGTCAGAAAAATAGCAATTTTCTCTTTCCCTGGGTCACACACACACACGGTGTTCATGGCCCTTGTTTTTTTTACGATGGCCAGACATCGAATACTCGCACCAGAACCTTGGTGGATACGTACCACGTATCTTGGTTCTCTCCTGGTGGAGAGAAATCTCTTGGCCTCCCCGCAATTTGTTGCAAGAGAGAAAGGTAAGTGTGAGAGAATCAACTTGTCATTTTGACATGCCGTGAATTAACTTTTTTCTTGAGAGTTCTGTTGTATATTAAAGTTTCAAACTTGCCTTTAAAAGAGGTTAATTGCACTTGTCGGATTGGAGTTTCCCCCTTCAGTGACAGCACTGCCATGTTCGGTTGCACCAGCAATGGATTTGACTCCTCACGCAGAGAGAGTTTCTGTAGAGTCTGTGTTAGTCTAAACAAACACAATTAAAAAGTCAGACTAGCAGGTCAAAAAGAAAGTGCTTATGAATTTGGTTGAGATGGTTCTGTATGTCAGTGTCAGTGCAGTGAGTGTGAATTGTTTTGTTACTCATTTATTGCAGTTTGGTTGACAGAGAAGTACATCCCATGACCTGCGCTCAGGAGCTGACTGACTGTGGCGACTGCTGACACTGCAATATCCTGAACAATGAAGAAAAAGAGTTTCTCAAAACTACAACAAGCACATATTAAGGTCTGGGTAGATTAGATGGTAAGCAAACAATAACAATTCTTATAATCAACATGTTAGATGCATGAGAAATGGGCAGGGATAAAGATCTGATCGAATTTGATAAGGTCCAAATTGACCCTTCGCAGGGAGCTTGATTGACAGGTGATCTGACCAATCATACTTCGCCATCCGCCATTTTGTCCGACAAAGAAGTCAGGAGTTAGTAGATTAACATGGGAGGATTTGAACTTGAAAATCGGAGTGTACTGACGCCTTTCCGTGGTTAAAACAACATTCCTTCTTATGTTAGTTCATGTTTACTTGAGGTTATAAATTAACTAGAAGGAAGAGATGATCGGTTCACAAGCAGCTTTAACTGATGCTCTACAGCGATCTGTCACGACACATTAAAGAGCCACAAAACGGTATTTGTTGTTTAAATTTCTTTTAAAAAATGACCAAATTTGAAAGGTGAGACTTTGTTTAATATGCTTAATATCAAACGTAACCGAAAAGTAACCTGGTCTGTCAGCGTGTTGTCAGTCTCCTCTCTGCTCCGTGATGTATTTTTCACTGCGTGAGAACATGTTGTGGCGTGAGAACGGCGTAGCTTGTCGGACATAGCGACAGTAACTAAGGAGGGCGGGTCTTTGCGAATGGTCAATTGTTATGGCAAGGCTACTGGGTCAGAGTATCTCTGAAATGGCAAAGCTTGTGGGTTGCTCACGGTCAGTAGTGGTGAGAATTTACCAACAGTGGTCCGAGATGTGATAAACCACAAACCGACAACAGGGTGTTGGGCACTCAAGGCTGGCTACAACACACTGTGCATCACACTCGCTGCGTAGCTCAGACCAGAGTGTCTATGTCAGAGTGTCAGAGTGCCCTGTCCACCGGAACACTGTTGCAGACCAAGTCCAACCCTTCATGACAGTGGAGTTCCCTGGTGGTAGTGGCCTCTTTCAGCAGCATAATACACTCTGCCACACTGAACACATTGTTTAGGAATGGTTTGAGGGACATGATGAAGAGTTCAAGGTGTTACTCTGGCCTCCAAAATCCTCAGATCTCAATCCAATTGAGCATGTGTGGGATGTGCTGGACCAACAAGTTCGATCCACAGCAGCTCCACCTACAGGACTCAAATGATCTGCTGCTAATGTCTTGGTGCCAGATACCAAAGGACACCTTCAGTGGTCTTGTAGAGTTTATGCCTCGGTGGGTCGCCGCTGTTTTGGCAGCACGCAGAGGGACCAACGGCAGATTAGGCATGTGGTCAATGTTTTTGCTCATCTGTGTACAGTAGTATTATAAACATGTTGCAGACATACTTTTGGTTGTATGAGGGAGATAGGTGTGTTTTATCTCAATATGAGTGCTGAGTAGAAAAACCTTAGCAAAGGAGTGCAAAAAAAAGTGCTTGCATGGTTGCATACGCAGAATCTAAAACTGGACCTGCACAGTCGATTATGTATAGTGTTCTGTGGTACCTGGAGTAGTCAAATTAGTATATCTGTCTATTTCATGTGAAATTTGGAAAATTTGGCACTGATATGCAATGTTTACACTGCATATGGAAATAACAACATGTAAATTATGAAAAACAAGTTGTGCAGAGTAAAGAGAGAAAGAAAAAAGACATGAACATGAGCAAATACAAATTGTCTAGCTATATTGTTACCCTAAAAATTAACATTTAAAAATGGACTCTTATAATAACAATACAATGAATATATAATATATAATTATTTTGATAATAATTATTATTAATAATGATAATAATAAAACATTATAAACATTTATATATGAATAAGATGTAACAAGAAATGTTTCTTGAGCATCAAATCAGCATATCAGAATGATTTCTGAAGGATCATGTGACACTGAAGACTAGAGTAATGATGCTGAAAATTCAGCTTTGATCACAGGAATAAATAATCAGTTCTTTTAATTTCTAATAATATTTTGCAATATTTTACATTAAAGGGGGGGTGAAATGCTCATTTTCACTCAATCTCCTGTTAATCTTGAGTACCTATAGAGTAATATTGCATCCTTCATATCTCCAAAAAGTCTTTAGTTTTATTATATTTTTGAAAGAAAGATAGGCTGTACCGAGTCGTTCCGGAAAAAAACGAGCGGCTGGGGGCGTGCCGTGTGGGCGAAGCTTAGCTGTGCTAACGCGCCGAGCTAGTGACAACACACAGAGACATTTGTTCAACAGTTTTACTCACCGTCCGGTTCCAACGCACGACCGCGAACCTTTATCATTGTGACTGCTCGATCCTTAAGCATTAGACGATCTGCAAATCCGTCGATCTGGGCTTTGTTTATAAAACAATCATCGTCGAAATGCAGGGAACAACAGTCTTACACAACTCCGTTTATGCTCAGGAAAACAAACTCCATCCACGGGTGCCTTAACGCCGGGTTCTTTGGGAATCTGTGCAGGGTTGCCTTGCCCTGGCAACCAAAAACACACTGCTTTGGTGACATTGACTTCCCAAAAGCCGGGCAGGGCGCTTTGATGGCGAACTGCTTTCACTCTCTTGCTCTAGTCTACGAGTGCGCGCGCGCCCGCGATCTTACCGGAGAAGTGCCCTTAGGACCCATAAGGAAATTCCGCTCTATCTTACGTAAGACAGAGCCATACTCGAAAAAAACTTTCCGAAACTTGTGACAAACCGGAAGGAGTATTTTTGGAACAAAAATACTCCTTCAAACGTACAACTTAGTTTTTGAAACTTTGTCCATGTTTAGCATGGGAATCCAACTCTTTACCAGTGTAAAAAACTCAGTATGCATGAAATAGTATTTCACCCCCCCTTTAAATAAATGCAGCCTTGGTGAGCATAAGAGGCTTCTTACAAAAACATAAAAAAGGGTAATGTTTCCAAACAGGTACTGAACACACACACACACACACACACACACTGTTTAAATGGAGAAAATCTAAAAATGTCCCTCATGACAGGAGACCATTTAATAAGTACCGTGCTTTGTGCAGTTTCATCACGGGAGAGCAGGATGTTGGTTATTTTTACAGCATTTGTGATGTTGTGGGCTGTTAGCCGTTCCGGTATGGATGTGAGGATCTGGGTACTGGAGGCTAAAAAGAGGACTTCGGCTTGAGTAGCTCCAGAAAGCTTCATTTAAAAAAAAAAAAATATATATATATATATATATTTTATGCAGTCACACAAGCTTTTCTGTTTTCATCTGGGTAAAAATCATGTTTATTATGACTATACATTACAATCATTAGACATTGATTACTTACATCATTATTAATGGTGTCCAGGGTCAAACCACACTCTAGAGTGTTTGGAGGATCAAATAAGTGAGTAGATCTATTACAGAGGGCTGAAGCTTTGGGGAATCCAGCTGAAAAACATTCATGTTAAATGAAGAGATATTTAAAGTAGAGAGTATATTGTAAATACAGAAAGGTAGACTGAAATACCATTTGGTGTATTTGATGGACATCGCTCAACTGAGGAAGCAAACTGGCCTAAGACCGTTTTTGGAAAGGTGAATTCACTGGTTTGTGTGGAGCTTTGTTCAGGGCAGAAATTTGCTGAAAAAAAAAAACAAAGACAAGACTGTCAGTAACCTTGAGAACTTAAGCAAGATTATTCAGTCTACATATCATGCAATATTTTAAATGGGTTTTACAGATGTTGCAGGTAGTTCCAGTCCAATCGTCTGGGCAGAGGCAGATCCCGTTTAGTAAGGTACCCTTGTTTTCACACACCAGATTGGGTTTGGTCGTTGTTGTGTCCAGAGGTGCTGTAGTGGTGGATCTCTGGGTTGTTGTCTGGAATGTAGAGGTGTCGAATGTTGAGGTGCTGGTGTCCAGAGGTGCTGTAGTGGTGGATCTCTGGGTTGTTGTCTGGGGTGTAAAGGTGTCGAATGTTGAGGTGCTGGTGTCCAGGGGTGCTGTAGTGGTGGATCTCTGGGTTGCAGTCTGGAGTGTAGTGGTGCCGAATGTTGAGGCGCTGGTGTCCAGGGGTGCTGTAGTGGGGGATCTCTGGGTTGTTGTCTGGAGTGTAGTGGTGCCGAATGTTGAGGTGCTGGTGTCCAGGGGTGCTGTAGTGGTGAATCTCTGGGTTGTTGTCTGGAGTGTAAAGGTGCCATAGCATGCTATGATGCTGATGTTTATAGAGTCTGTCGAATTGTTTTGACACCAAGTCTGTTCAAAAACAGCTGTTTACAGAGACAAACATTAGACAAAAGGTATCTGTCAGGTTGCAGGTTTTATCTGTCTCTTCTCCTTCAATTGTTTTTAGTTTTTCACGTGTTGGCCGCACGCAGTTGATCGGGCTTTGTAATAAATGCGGACGTGCACGCGCAAACAGCTGTTTCTCATTCTTTTCTTATGTGTTCCTATTTCTACTCCTCAGTTTTCTCTTTCATTGCCAGTGTGTTTTGTCTATTTGACTACACGTTTGTCTCATTTTGTTTTTTTCTTTTGTTTATTCATCCTGGCTTTTTTTCTATGCCAGTGATTCTCGCTACCTCTGGCTAGTGACTTGCTCCGATGGATTATTCCTGTCTGCATTTTAACATGTGTCAAGTTATCGTCTGCCTGGGTCTGAACCTCTGCCTGTTCTTATGGACTGTATAAACTTGCTGCCCATTTCGGATTTGGATTTTCCTTAGTCTTACCTGAGGGACGTGCTCATCTTTTTGCCTCCTGACCTCTTCATCTGTTATCTAGCCACCCGTATGGATCTTTTGCTGGGACATTGATTGACTGTTATAAGTCAATAAATTTTGAGTTACATTTTAGTCATTTTCCTTGAGATCCCTGACAGCATCAACCTGTGATCACTTGCCTTTACAGAGCCAAAGTCCCTGTATAAATCTGGTCCAGCTTGCCAACTTATTCCAAGAACCAGCCATTAAGACAGGAAAAATCAGTCTAACTAACCTGAAAAGCAACCAATATCAGTTTGTTTTGATTTCTAAGTGCCATTTAGGCACTATAGGCAGGTTGAAAAACCTAATTTAAATAACATCAAATATTAGCAGAAGTGTGTAGTCTCAAACAAAACTTTAGTTAAACATCAAAATTAAGTAAAAAACTATTAGATATGACTTGAATACATTGGACTATAGCAATAAATGTAATTTATATGGGTCAGACCAGAAATAGCTCAAGGTAACAACTGTGAATATTCACTTGTTGCACCATATACACAAACCCCCTTCATGTGATTTGTAGCGATATGTATAGTGCCTTAGTCAAATTAGTAGGCTACTTCTATCTCGCAAGTATTTGGAAAATTAAGATGTGACATGCAGTGGTTACACAGAACTGTGATGTGCAAAACACCTATGTGGAAATTAACCCAGAAAACAAGCACAATCAGGAATGCAAGTTGTGCAAAACGGGTAAAGAAAGAAACAGAATATGAGAAGAAATGTCTTGCTGCACAATCAGATAAAGCATAAAAGTTAAATAATAATGCATTAATGTCTAAAATATACCTATTATTAATTAATTATAATGACAATAGTGGAGAAATATTGTTTTATTATTGCTATTAATTGTTAATAATAATAGCATGGTCAATACAATCTATGTATTACAATGTGTTGTATATATATATATATATATATATATATTTATTTATTTTTTATCATTATTAAATAATAAACCATTAACTATATATAATTAACTTGTATAACGATTCTAACAATTTCAAAAGTGAACCTTACCTGTGGTTAAGATTAAGAGCAGAAAGTGGTCCATTACACACGACAAATATAAAACTAACTACTAATATGAACTCTTGTTACTGTCTGGTTTATAAAGGGCTGGATCTTTGCTGGAGTGGGAAGTCCTTCAGTCAAGGAAATAACCATAATTTCCAATTAAACTAACATTACAGACAGAGCTAAATGAGGCAGGAAAACAGCACTAAACTGTAACAGTATTTTACATATTATTCTGTGTTATTCACACAGGCACAGCACATATATTTCTTACCAATCTTTATCAGGGTATCCCCAAAACACGCATGCAAAATTATGGAGGGATATTGTGTCTTGAGACTGAAAGCTCAATAATACATTAATTCATCCTATATACCCTTTGTCAACATGTTTAATACTGAAACTCATAATTGATGTAGAGGAATTTAAAAACAGTTTCTACTTTCTACAAGTATGAATGAATTTTTAAGGTAATGATTAGCTTCCCTAACCTTACCTGTATCCCACCTCAATAACAGCAAGAAAAAACATGAACACAATGAGGAAATTGTACCAAAAAATGTTTAAGCTAATGATTATAGCTAACCTTACCTGTATCCTACTTCAATAACAAGATAAAACATGAACACAATGAGGACATTGTACCAAAGATTTTCTTATGTAAGTAAAGACATGTAGACATAATAAAAGTGGGACCATATTTGTAAAAAAAAAAAAAAAAAAAAAAAAAAAATATATATATATATATATATATATATATATATATGAACAGCCACATTTCCAATCTAACTAACATCACTGACAGATTAAATTTGTCCTAAAGCAAGTCTGATATAAATCAAAGACTAAAGTAAAGTTTTTGAAAAGACTGTTTGCATATTATATTATATATATAATATCTAAAGTTTACTATACACTGTAAAAAATTATGTGATCGATAAGTAATGACAACCTATGCTTTTACATTGCTTAACTCATAAAAATAAGTTATACAATTTTCTACCTTTTGTTTCAGGTTGTTGTTAACTGTTAAGCTTCACCAGTGCGTCGGCGCACTGAAGCGTTTTTTATTTATTTAATTCAAAATTACTATCAGATTTAATGTTATACCTTGACAAACTATACATCATTAAAAAGATATAAGACTCAAGTTTCAGTATTTGACCACTATTGTATTCTGAGAAACTCATAGTGACAGTTATGTCTTAATTTGTGTCAGGAGTTATGAAATGAAAAAATGAGTCGATACCTTTAATATGAATTATGCGCGTCAGCCGCTTTCATTCATAAAAAACTCTGTGCTGTCGTCATGACAGCGATACACAAAACAACGTCCCTCAGGGCTTTAGCTCAAAAATGTGCAGATTTGGAGAAATATTGATAGATTCTTTTAGATTCACATCATATTTCTATAGACAGGAATAATATTTATTGAATTTATACCCAAATGCGTCAATGTAATCTTTATGAGCGTTTGGTATTCTAATTCACAGTGTTTTCAATTCATACCAATAGCCTGAGGGCGCTATATGCACAGTAATATAGTCCATATATGGCACATGAAGAAGAGCCATGATCATGTGACATTCCAGGAAGCCTCGAACACACACACAGCTAACAGAGATCGGCTGTAATCATGCAGATAAAAGATGTTTTGAAGACAATAAACATGATTGCAATGATATCTGATTTGCCTGTGTTCTTCAAGCCATGCCAGGTATTTTTATAATAATAGATTATATTTATAATGTAATGCTAATCTATATAGACTTCATCATTGTGCATAATACTATCAAATAATATATTTTCTGTCTGATTTTTTTATCTGAAGCTAAATTAGATCACAGAAGATTATTTAAAACATTCGGCTTGAGTTATAAAGTACGTTTTGAGCATAAATATGGTTTTAATCTCATATATTGTCGTGTATTGATGGTGTGCTAAGCTAACATGCTAGCTAGCCCTAACTGTTAGTCACATGACATGGTCTTGAAAAACATTTAACTAAATACAGAGTTTTGGGCTTATTATCTTCAGATTTTAAACATAAAATGTTTAGACATGTGGCTTTAGCTGTAGTGCATTTCTAGATTGCTCCAGTGCCAATTTCAATTTTATTTTCATGAGGATGTTTCATAAAAAATAATTTCTAATAACTTTACAAAACTTTGAAGCTATTTATAACAATTTTTGTCATTACGACAATAATTAATTCTACATTTACAATAAACTGCCAGGTGTCAGCTTTCAAACGAGATCATACTTGTGCTTTTAGTACAAAGGGTTCATGAACTGTATCTGTTTTAGTTTGGGTATGTCATTTCTGGGGATTTTTCAAAAGTGGCGTTGCAGCTTAAGTCATACAAGATTCAACTAATTAATTTAATGTAATTTAGTCAAGTCAAGTCAAGTGTATTTGTATAGCGCTTTTCACAATACAGATTGTATCAAAGCAGCTTCACAGTATTAAATTAAAATAATACAACAAGGTTCGTTTTTTAATGGAATTTATTGATTGATAAAATTAAAATTAAATATACCCAAAATATACCCAACTGAGCAAGCCAAAGGCAACAGTGGCAAGGAACTGAAAAACTCCATCAGGCGACCTAAAGGAGAAAAAACAACCTTGGGAGAACCCAGGCTCAGTCGGGGGCCAGTTCTCCTCTGGCGTTTATGAACTAAAGACCGGATTTAACTGTAAGATTAAAAATATTATATGAATGCCTGGCTGAAGAGATGCGTCTTTAATCTAGTTTTAAACTGGGAGAGCGAGTCTGAGCAACGAACAGTATCAGGAAGACTATTCCAGAGTTTTGGAGCTAAATGTGAAAATGATCTCCCTCCTTTGGTGGTTCTGGATATCCTAGGTATGACCAAAAGCCTCGAATTTAGTGATCTTAAAGAGCGCGATGGATTATAGGGCGATAGAAGATCCGTTTAAATAGACTGGAGCTAAGCCGTTTAGGGCTTTATAAGTCAGTAGCAATACCTTGTAGTTAATACGGGACTTTATAAGTAACCAATGTGGTGATATTAAAATTGGTGTTATATGATCATATTTTCTTGATCTAGTAAGAACTCTAGCGGCGGCATTTTGGACTAACTGTAGCTTGTTTATTGAGGATGCAGGACATCCAGCTAATAAAGCATTACAGTAATCTAGTCTCGATGTCATGAATGCATGAACTAACTTTTCTGCATCAGAAACAGATAGCATATTATGTAGCTTAGCAATGTTTCTAAGGTGAAAGAATGCTGTTTTTGTAACATATGAAATATGATTTTCAAAAGACAGGTTGCAGTCAAGTATAACACCCAGGTCTTTTACTGTAGAGGATAAAGTAACAGGACATCCTACTATGTTAAAGTTGTAGTGTGAGAGGTTTTGTGGGTGGTTTTTTGAACCGATAAGTATTACCTCTGTCTTGTCTGGATTTAATAAAAGAAAATTACGCGTCATCCAATCTTTTACATCTTTAACACACTCTGTCAGTTTAGATAATTTAGCGTTTTCATTCGGCCGTGATGAAATATGTATTTGAGTGTCATCAGCATAACAATGGAAACTAATTCCATGTTTCCTAATAATACTTCCAAGTGGCAACATATATATTGAGAATAATAGAGGGCCTACACAGACCCTTGCGGCACTCCATAGTTTACTGGAGTTATGATCGATTTTTCTCCATTTAAATAGACAAAATGATAGCGGTCAGATAAGTATGATCTCAACCAGCTTAATGCTTGTCCTTGAACGCCAGTATAATTTTGTAATCGATCTAAGAGTATTGTGTGATCTATAGTATCGAACGCAGCACTAAGATCAAGTAAAACTAATATTGAGATACAGCCTTGGTCAGAAGCTAAAAGTAAATCATTTGTGATTTTAACAAGCGCAGTTTCAGTGCTTTGGTGCGGCCTGAATCCAGACTGAAACTTTTCATAGATGTCATTTTGAAAGAGCCCAGTTGAGTGGACACAACTTTTTCTAATATTTTAGACATAAATGGAAGACTATAATTTGCTAGGTTATTATGATCTAATTGTGGTTTCTTAATGAGTGGTTTTATAACTGCCAATTTAAATGTTCTTGGAACATGACCTAAAGATAAAGATGAGTTAATAATATTGAGGAGAGGCTCTTCCACTATAGGTAACACTTCTTTCAGTAATTTAGTTGGTATAGGATCTAATAAACATGTTGTTGTTTTAGAGGAAGTGATAAGTTTATTTAGCTCTTTTTGTTCTATAGTTGTAAAGCACTGTAATTGTTCTTGCGGGGTGATAATTGAGGCTGAATTATAAGGCGCGATTGAAGATGTTTACAATTGTGGTTCTGATGCTTTCTATTTTCTCAGTGAAGAAGTTCATGAAATCATTACTACTAAACTGTAACGGGATATTTTGTTCGGGTGATGTCTGTTTATTTGTTAGTCTAGCCACGGTGTTAAATAAAAACCTTGGATTGTTTTGGTTATTTTCTATTAGTTTGCGGAGGTGCTCAGCCCTGGCCACTTTTAGGGCCTTTTTATAACGTGACATATTGTCTTTCCACGCGATTCTAAAGACCTCTAAATTAGTTTGTTTCCATATATGCAATAAATTACGGGTTTCTCTCTTTAGAACATGCGTAGTATTGTTGTACCATGGTGCTTTAATTTTCTCTCTGACCTTTTTTAATTTAACGGGTGCAACAATATCCAATGTTCCAGAGAGAATGGTGCTCATAGTGCTAGTTAGTTCTTCTAGTTCATCTGTTTGTTTGGGTTCCGGCAGCAGCAGAGACAGATCGGATAAACAATTTGAGAAATTATCTATGGTAGATGGGAGGTGTAGCGACTGGGCTATTTGAATCATTCGTTCGTTCTGTCTGAATTAACAAATTCGGACTCTCCGTGTTTTCTAAGCACATTTATTCTGAAACCCAAAGCCTTTTTACACTCTGAACTGAGATATGTAAATCAAGACTCTCGACAATCTAAATTACCATCATGGCTCCGACATGGCTGGGTTTAGAATGTTTTCGGACACTTTATGGCACCTGGGAGTAGACCAGATGGCCCGAGAGACCAGCATATACATCTTCCTGAAGCTTTGCAAAGCTTCAGAAGAATTCCAAACCCTCTCTCTCTCCAAGCCAGAGACCCAGGAGGCCAGGAGATCTCACACACACACACCTTTGTATTAGAACTTAGAAATACCCCTTTTGATATGTGTACAATTCCTGTATGCATGTTTTATTAGTTTGTTTGATCATATAATATGATTTTCTAGTGTCTAGCTCTGAAATGTATTGTTGAATAATGTCTTTCCAGTGGAATCGCATTCCGTAACCCGACTCCTCTTTCTAGAGGATAACTCTTTACGACCCTGCACGAAGCTGCAGCCAAAGCTTCTCTGCAAGAGATAACGGGAAGCGCAACGTGACAGACATTCCAACACACACATTAACGCACACACATACACGCACACACATACACATACAACTTTGGACATTAAACTTAGAATATAAGCATGTAATTTTTCATATACTCCTGAGTGTTTTCCTAGGTTATATTCACTTCGTGTATGACGTTTATTTGAAGGAACAAACTTTTAAATGCTTCTATTCGTGCATGTGATTGTAACTTGGTGTCCCTATAATCTACATATGACAAGTTTCATATCTTGTCGAATTTCGATAGCAGAATGCAATAATGTACATTGTTTTACACTTTTCATATTTCTGGAGCTGAACGGCTTAATCTCATCTCCTCATGACTCATTCAAGTGGGCGTGTCTGACAAGACAAAGAAAAATCTTCCCGCCCGAGATGCTCTAAGATGATTGGTCCGCGTACGCAGAGTAGGTGTGAACCCATCTTCTCCATAAAAGACCGACTCATGAAATCTTAAATGAGCACTTTTTCCGTGAGAGGTTTTCAAGATCCATGGCTCCCTGTTAGGGAGCATTCTCCGTTTCCTCTTTTATTTCCTTTAAGTCTTTTCTTTATTTTCGTCTTTGGACTCAGCCAAGCAAACGCAGCAAGCAGCTTCAACTCAAAGAAAAAGACTCTTTTGAAAATCCCGCTACCGCGCTCACCGGAAGAGACGAGAGCGCAAGCCCTGCAGAAACACACGCATGCTGCTCTTAACGACGCACGCACGACTCTGCGTTCTTCAGCAACAAAGAGAACCATTTTGCAAGATAAGTTTATTGAACTTTTAATGTGATTTGATTCCTTGCTGTCTCTCAAGGTTACATTGCCTGTGATTTTGCCATACTGAGATCATCTCGGTGATCTCTCTCATCCTGACCTTTAGTTTCACTTTCTCCCTTTCATCCTCTCCCTCTCTCATCTGTTATTCGTTTAGTCTTGTATTTGTTTACGTGTTCTGTATATACATACATATTTACTCTGTGTGAATCGTAGTTATGTATTCATTAGTTCAATTATTAAATTCCATATATTCCTGATTGTCTCAATGCTCATTTAACTAAGTCAATGAAGATGTTTCGATCTTAAGCTACTGTACATGCTTTATCTTGTTACGATTTCAGTAACCTAATTTTATAAACACAGAGAGTTGTTTTTTTTCCAAGGCCAGAAAAAAAATACTCTTTCTTGCGTTTGTAAGAAGGATAATTTTCTTTGAGAGTTGAAGTTAATCTTACGTTTAATGTTTGCTGGACAAACAGATTGTTTGATAACTAAATTAATTCCATTGAGAGTTATCCCATAACTTGAAATAGGATTATTGATATATGAATGAGGAATTATAATTCGTTGTGATTGGTTATTCATATATACATATCGATCTAGTTTCAGTTTCGATAAATTAATGTAACTGTAATATGCAAAATATTAATCATATTCATGATATACGGTAGCCAAAGCTAAAGATAAGAGGGATTTTTTTCTTACATCTGAGAGCGTAACATATAGTACAAGTACTTCAAACGAATTAAACTTGTCACCTGTTTTCTGGGTAACATTAAGAATATCTCTATAGATTGTTGCAACACCACCGCCACGACCAATCAGATGGGGCTCATGCTTATAACAGTGTCCAGGAGGAGTAGACTCATTAAGACCGAAATAATCATTTGGTTTAAGCCAGGTTTCAGTAAGGCAAAGTACATCGATGCTATTGTCTGTGACTATTTAATTTACAATAACTGCCTTAGGTGTGAGTGATCTAATGTTTAGAAGACCTAGCTTTAGAAATTGTTTTTGTTCACTAATAGCGAGATTTTCTTTTTCAATAACAATTCGATTTTTCCTAGATCCTGCAGTAGATTTATTTGATCTCACTAAACGAGGAATAGACACAGTTTCTATGCAATGTTCTACACTAGTATTTATATCAATTAAGTTGGTGCAGCAGAGACTGTAATTTGGACTTTTGGTTACTAGTCAAACGATATTTAACGACTTGGAGATGTTATCAGACAGAAGATCTGCTCCGATTCTACTTGGGTGTAAGCCATCAGCGCGGAAGAGCCTAGGACGCTCCCAAAACAGATTCCAATTATTTACAAAGAGCAGTTTCTGCTCATTACACCATGACATTAACCATTCATTTAGCGCGAATAATCTACTGAACTTTTCATGCCCTTGTCGGTACGTGGGAAGCGGTCCAGACACAATGATCGTTTTTTCAGGCGATGTGCTGCGTACCGTCTCGATCAGGCTTCTGAAGTCTTTCTTCAGAACCTCCGTCTGCCGCAGCCTGATATTGTTCACTCCTGCGTGCAACACGACGGCTCCGACACGCTCGTTATTGTTCAAGATCTCGGGTACCCGCGCAGCGATATCGAAAACACGAGCACCAGGAAAGCAGTGAGTGCGCACCTTACTTTTACCTAAAGTAGCGTGGACGTGCCGGACGATGGAATCGCCGATGATCACAGCATCGAGTTCCGTTTTGCGAAGAGGGGAGAAGCGGTTCTGGGTGGAGATCTCGAAAACCGGGAAGGGCGGAGAGATTCTTGCTCTGATCCTGGCCCGCGTCTTCCGCTGCGGAACCATCCAGGGTTTGTGGTGGCGTGTCGGAGCCGGAGTGAACGAAACCATGGCTGATCGTGACCTGGGCGCTCGGAACCAATGCTGAGAAACGCACAGAGTAGACGAGGTCGGAGTCAGCGGGTTAGTAACGTTAATCACTGATTTGTGTGCATCGGCGCGTGATGTTTCAAGAGCTAAACGCCGGTCCCTCAGCTCGGCTTGTCTCACTAAAAGGTCGTGGATCTGTTTCTCAGCAGCTTCCAACTCAGACTGCAGTGCGTGCAGCTCAAACGTGTCCTCACCTGCACCAAAAGGTAGACTACTTACATCTGATATATTCGCCATTTTAACAGATGGACAGTAAGTTAGCAACGATGCTACCAGTGATGCTATCAATATTAATACTAATTTATGACTGAAGTCTTGGATATAATCCGTCTTTTTAGTGGTACGGGTGTAGAGTAGACGCACGATAGGCGAAAAAAAGTTTGTTTGTAAGTGAGTGTGGAGAAGACGCGTTCAGCCGTGATCCACAGGAGTAACCTATAAGAGTATCCGATGTTGGATCACTAATAGGCTTGAGACGCGTCTGCTCAACAGTCCGCGTTGTAACTATGAGGTGAGGAAAAGTAGAAAATGTTCGTTGTAAGTGAGTTGAAATGATTTAGGTTGAAATGATTTTATATTTTTAAGTACAATCAACTTGTACAGTACCTAATGAAAGTATATGAGATAATTGAATAATGTATTAAATAATATTAAACGGAACTAAAATAAATGTCAGCAGACAAAGGGAATATTCTACAATCTTGTCTTGTCCTTGGCTTTTTGTGTCCATTTTCAATGTTTTAAGGCTCTCCCCTTGATTCAGTCTTAGAATCCAGATTATATCGAGCTCTCGTCTTTAGAAAAGACTTCAGTGTAAATCTGAACATCCTTTGAAGGACAGAAAATGAGTTCGTCAGTCACAAACAATGCAAGACAGCTTGAATAAATCCAATAAAAATGTACTGTCCCTAATATTAATAATGTGTCAAAAATATTATTAACAGTGTAATAACACACCTGTGTTGTATTGCAGAGACAGAAGACAACACTGAGAATGATGTAGAGTGTTTTGTCATGGGTGATGAGCACAAAGTAACCAATGACCCAGGACAAACCGAGCACCACAGCCAGAGAGAAACTGCTCAAAATCTTCTTCTTTAAACGTACAGTATGGAATTTTTCGCCACTAGGGGTCGCTAACCTCTTTACAATAACAAAGGCGTAGTTTGATGACGCAACACATGCTAAGAATTATGGATGTTGTCGTCAACGTCAAGCCGGCCGATCTAATGTTTATGGTTGACTGAATACATCGATGCTTTTATCATGACTGTGATATAAAGCAGTTCGGGATTGCTAAGAGACAGCTATCAGCTCCAAACGCAACGCGAGCTCCCGCGGATGTAAAAGGAATACGGACATTTCATTCTACCGAGGTACACGCAGAATTACTACTCACAGGTCAGTTTATTAGACAAATTAAACTTGTGAGGTAACGCAGCGCTGTTTCACCTGGTCTAACATTACATTAGCACACTAAACTGCATTTGAATGTGTTGAAAAGTATGTGTTAGTTTGTCTGTATGTGTATGTGTGATTGTCGCCTGTCAATGACCTAATATCCACGTTATCCCTGGTTTCCGCTTGCTCTGCCATAGTAACCATGGTGACAGACGTGGACAACTGTGTTACATCTAACGGCACGCTCACGCTGTTGTTGTTTCGTTCAAACATTATGCATTTTCAAGATGCCGAGAGCTCCACGTCCGCGACTAACTTTGACTTGACAGAGACGCCGCTCTTGCTTGTACTTTAGTTAACAGAGGAGGAAATGTCCTATATAAACTAATCAATGTTATATAGCTCAACGTGATGAAATGTTGGAATGATCAATGTTATGATCTATATGTTATTCTTATGGTGATGTAGCTTACTGCTAGTCTCATACAGCCAACAATCTCGGACGGGACTAGTTTAACATGGAGAGGTGGGGTAAAGTAATAATTACCAGAACTTCTCAGTGATTTTAGTCCCGTCCGAATGTGGATTGTCAGTAATCATTACGGATAACATCAGTAAAGATTACTACGACTGATATTAATCCCGTGTGAATAGAACTGCTATAAATATGTATGTAAATAGTCTGTAATTTCCTGTTTAAAAGTAGTTTTCCGTGTTTTTTTAAGTATGGAGACACTTGAAAAAGCATTCAGTTGCGTTCTAGACGGTGGGACAAACCTGTGGCAAAACTCAAGTGTTTTCCACACACCATTCAGATCAAAAAGAAGGTCGAATGCACTTTTAGAAGGAACACAACTTCTTTTAACATTAGATAAGTGCCTATTACCAACATATACAATCTGGATTTTGTTGCAAATATAACAAAGTTATAAGAGACGCGGGACAACTGTTGCTCTCTTTCCATTCAACCGGAATATGAGCTTCTCTTCCTCTGTGCCTCACTAAGGGTCCCAGAGTGACGCGGCTGAAAGGTACTGCCACCTTGTGTCTGTTCTGTGAAACAGCATGTCATAGCGCGCTTCTGTGCATTCTCTCAACAGTATTTAATTTGTAATAAAAGAAAAGAAAACAAAAGATAATAATCTCAACAAAACCTATATTTGTGAGTGTCACATCTACCCCGACAAACAAAAATAGCTCCCGACATTTTCCCATGAAAACAAAACTAAAACTCATACTCTGTTTGGTTTCTAGTAAACTTGTGTAGTGACGGGCATGTAATATGTGTAAGGCATGTACATATGAGGTGTATAAGCAGTAGGTACAATGAACTGGGTATGCAGATGTGGCATGAAAGGTGGGGGGGTGAGGTAGACTGTGAGGAAATGGACTCTACATGGGTTTGTAAGGAAGGTTGGCCCAGTGACTCATAAGTGAATATTGGTTTGGGTCTTTTCTCTCTAACTGACCTCCTAACTTCTCCATATGTCTCTCTTTCAGGCCAAATCATAGTAGAGGGAGGTCTTTCCACTTGTACTTGCTCCTCATGTCCATTTGTCTCATCTTCTTCAAGCTGAGATAGGTAAGTATCTTCAAGATGTTTACTTGTCTGTGTTTCTTCCACTACTTCCACTTCCCTCTCCCCTGCATTCAGTTCATCCTCTTCAGGCTGCGGTAGGTACAAGTATCATCAGATGGTTTGCTTGTCTGTGATTCTTTTCCCACTACTCCTATTCCTCTATCCTCTGACTGTTGTTCTTCTACTTCGGGAAGGTGTACCTCTCGCCCTTCGGGTAAGTATGTGTCCATCGATAGTTTTCCTCGTAGGTAATGTGCTTGAACAGTCTTTACGAATTATTGTCTGTTTCTTTGGGGTCTGATCAGGTGCTTTTGCAGGAGATAACTTTGACATTGGACTTAGCTCTCTCCCTGAGATCACTGATCTGTTATGTCCAACTTGATCACTTTCCATCCTGACAACAGGTGTTCTCTGCCAATAACCTCCTGTCCACTCATCCTCATCATCAGTGTCGGATATTCCATCCTTGTCAGCAGAGTTCACCCTCTGTTGAGGCTACTTTTGCCTCTGATGGGGGGTTACAACAGAATCAGCTGGCTGTACTGGGTTCTCAACTGGCAAGTCATTCACTAACAGCAGCAAGTTTCTGTGTATGGTTCTGTTCTTTGTATTTGAGTCTCCCTCAGGATGAATGACATACACCGGATTGTCTGAGATTTGCTCCTTCACCACATAGATCCTCTTCTCCCAGTATGAGCGTAGCTTACCAGATCCACCTCGTTCACCCATGTTTCGAACCAGTACTCGATCTCCTGGTTTGAGGACCACGTCCCTCGCCTTTTGATCATAGTACGACTTGTTCTTTGCACTTGATGACAGGCTGGATTTGTTTGCAATCTTGTATGCTTCCGTCATCCTTTTTGACCATTTCTCCACATACCCTTTGTGTGTCACTGATTCAGTGTTTTCCATTAATCCAAACAAAAGATTGTTACGGCCCTTGGCCTTTTTCTGGTCATTCTCCTGCCCCTCCTCTCTTTCAGGCCTAATTGCTGTCACCTGGGAAGTTGGCGTTTAAATAGGAGCTTCTCTGCTGCATTGATCTCGCTCTTCCTACTCGGGTCTGGTGTTTAAAGGCTCGAACGCTGCTCGTCCGTGTTCACGCCTCGCTCGGGACGCCAGGATTTTACACAGATGCACATTTAAGTTTATTTAAGTTTGTCTTTTAGTTTTATACTCAACACTTGCATTCGCACAAAACAATACATCCATGCACCTTCCCTGCACTACTGATACTGACGTTCACACTCCATATTTGGTTCTGTTGTTTAAATTTGTGTTTTATACACAATAAATTTATGTTTTGCACTGTTTGTTTGTGGCATGGTCTCCTATCTGTTGTTATGGCTCTGAGTCAGTCATAACAAGATCCACGGGCAGACGGGGATGTTGTCCATACAGTTGGTAATGAGGTGAGTATCCTGTCGACTCGTGGCGTGTGCAGTTATATGCGCGTATCATTTGTGGTAAATGTTCTTTCCATCTCTCCTTTTCTCTGTCTGTCAGGGTCTGTAACATTTGCAGCAGTGTACGGTTGAACCGTTCAGCAGGGTTACCCTGTGGGTGGTATGGAGATGTTCGTGAATGTCCAACCCCTGACAGCCGTAAAAGAGTGCGAAACAGATTGTTCTCGAACTCACGTCCTTGATCATGGTGGAGACAATTTGGATAACCCAGACGAGGTATGTAGTCGTTGTATATCCGTTCAGCTGCAGTTTGTCCTGATTTATTTTTGGTTGGGTAAGCCTGAGCAAATCTGGTAAAATGGTCTATTACTACCAGAATGTACTCATAGCCTCCTTTGCTTTTCTCCAGGTGTAGGTAGTCTATGCAAACCAAATCGAGAGGGGAAGCAGAAGTCAGACTACCCATTGGCTCACGCGCATGTGTGGTGGGTTTCTTTTGCTTTATACAACTGCATTTCCTGGTGACATACTCCTCTATACACCTTTTCATGTGTGGCCAATAGAAACGTTCTCTGGCAAGATGGAGCACACTTTCAGTGCCAACGTGTCCCAGGTTGTCATGGAGATGCTTTAGGGCAACTGACCGGTACTTGGTGGGTAGGACAAACTGTTTTCTCTCTGGTGTTTGGCGGTACAGGACTCCATTCTCCAATTGTAGTTGACTCCACTCATGAAGGAGCTTGCGAGTGAGCCCGCTCACTGACCTTCTGACCTCATCAGTAAGAACCTTATTTGCCTCTTTCAGTCTCATTATTTTCCCTATTCCAGTGTCCTCTCATTGGGCTTTGACCAGCTCTTCGTGGCTTATCTTGGGCAACTGTGAATGAGGCTGTGGTATCACATCAGCAGAGGAGGTATAAAGTGCAGCGATCCATGCTACATCTTTCTTCTGGGCTGCTTTACCCCCTTCCCAAGTCGCATGCAGCACATCCTCAGACAACTCCTCTGTGCATGTTGCCACATTGTTGTCAATATCGAGTGGGATGCATGAAAGCGTGTCGGCGTCTATATTGCTTTTTCCAGGTCTGTATTTAATGTTGACGTGGAACTCTGACAATTCTCCCACCCAGCGATGGCCAACTGCATTGAGTTTCGCAGTGCTCATGACATAAGTAAGCGGATTGTTATCATGTAAATGGTGAAATATGGAGCATAGAAGAGATAGTCTCTAAATTTCTCACACACTGCCCACTTCAAAGCAAGGAACTCGAGTTTTCCGCTGTGAAGTCGGTAGTTCCTTTCAGCAGGTGTCAGAGTTCATGATCCATATCCGATGACTCGCATTTTCCCACACTGTCGCTGATAGAGGATTGCGCCGAGCCCTTTCTCCGATGCATCCATTTGTAGGACAAATGGCTCCTCGAAGTTGGGGTATGCAAGGACTGGGGGGTTGGTCAGCATACTGACAAGCCTTTCCAAGGTGCTTTGGTGATCAGGCTTCCATATGATGGGTGTTTTGGATGGGAGTTGTGGACCCTTGGACTTGCAGTGATTTGGAAGGGGTTGGGGCATGGAGGACTTAACTTGGAGCAGCTCATACAACGGCTTTGCTATTTTGGCGAAGTCCTGTATGTAGGAACGATAGTAACTCAGAAAGCCGAGAACCCGTCGGAGGTCACCAACTGTTTGGGGTGTTTTGGTTTTTAAAGCCATCACTGCCTCAAGGTCTTTGGGGTCAATTCAAACTCCCTCGGCCGACACCAAGCGTCCAACATAGCGAACCTCCTTCTGAAACATCTCGCACTTTTCTGCCCGTAGCTTCACCCCATGATGTTGCAGTGCTTGGAGGACCTTGCGAATCACCCCCACGTGGTCACTGAAGGATCTGGAGTAGCACAGTAGGTCATCCAGGTACGGGATGCAGTACTCATCTCTCAGAGAGCCTAACATCTCCTCCATGCTCTTTTGAAACGCTGCAGGTGCATTAGAAAGTCCAAATGGAATCCTTACCCATTCGTAAAGGCCCCAGGGGGTGATGAAGGCTGTGAGATGACGTGACCCTTCTGCCATGAACCCCTGGTGGTAAGCTTTACCTTGGTCCAGTATACTGAACATGGAATATCCTCCCAGCGTGTCTATCAAATCCCGTATTCGTGGCAGCTGATGCCTGTCGGGTACAGTCTTTTGATTCAGAAGACGATAGTCTATGCAAAGACGAAGCGTGCCGCCCTTCTTCCGTACACATACAACTGGTGCCGAATAGGCAGATTTAGATTTCACTATCCAACCCTTCACAAGAAGATCTTGAATGTACTCTTTCACTTCTTTAACCCTCTGAGGTCTGAGCTGTTTTCTGGGCCCTGGAGGTGTTCTGACATGCTCTGACATTTGTGGTTATTTCTGTTACTTGTGACATTTTCATGGCTAAAGTCTAATTACACTGTATTCAGCACAAACTCTGCTACAATAATATATCAGCAGAATGTATGTAAAAGTTTGTAGTTTTGAGATAATGACATTTATGCGTGGTTTGTGAAAATACAAAAATAAATTCTCACTGAAATAAGGTCATGAAACCCATACTGATTATTTCTTCACAAGACTTTTGAAAATTGTATCACGTAGCCTAGAATATTTGCTCTAAAACTATGTGAGAATCACCCTGACTGCTCATTCAGAGAAGACAATATATTGATTTAAAAATTTTACGACGTGTTTTGTGTTAGAAAGCAATATGCGAAGAGGCGGATCACCTCATTAATATGAAAGCTTTCCACACCTGAGAAAGACAAAGAACCTCCCTAATGGCCCTATTAGGAGCTTATCAGGGCCCATCATTCTGACCACCCTTGCACAAAGAATGAGGAGATTTAAAAAAGAATGGCTTTTAAAATTGTTTGGATTTATTTACAACACAACATAATCCAAAGATACACAACAAAAAAGCACTTATTGAAGAAAGAGACCTTTGTGCCATTCCTAAAAACATTGTACATACCTTTCATTTTCTAAGGTGTTTGATTTTCACTTTACCATGTTCATGTACAGAGACATGTACTGTGAATGTTGAAGTCAGCAGGACTCAGTGGCATCTGGGCCCTGAAAAAAAAAAAAAAAAGTGAACATACTGATATCAAGAGAAAGGCCTGCACGATTTTGGGAATACATTTTAGATTTTTCTTGTTAAAATTGCTTTTTAAAATTCACAGAATACACACTCACACAAATGTTTCCAACAATATATAATGAACACCAGGTTTGTTGTGCCTTGTAGGTATAGGCTATGCGCAGTGCTGCATAAAATAATAACAATATAGCAGCCTAGTTATATTTTCAAAAAGATTTCAGTAACAACTAAGCTAGAGAAAAATATATTGATTATCATGTTACTTCAAATGTTTCCATTCGTTATGATGATATGAAATGAGATAATAGTAAAAACATGAAGCCGTTTGGAGCGTTTTGCTTTTCCAAAATATGATACATTCAAACGCGATCGCGATCAAAAATATGATACATTAAAACGCGATCGCGATCAAAAATATGATACATTAAAACGCGATTGCGATCAAATATAAAACATTATGGTTAGGCCTACCATATACATAGCCTATCTACGTTTGAGCAGATATCCACAAACACAGTAACAGTAAACACGGGTCTAAATATTATAATATTCACCATATATCTAGCAACAGTTCAACTGCAATGTGAAATTTATGCAACAATAGCAAACTAATATGTAAGAATTACTTACCTTATCTTTCTTGTCTTCAAATATCGTTCTTCTTCTTCTTCTGATGTAAATCCAATGTAAGCTCAGGCACGTCTTTCAAACTCGACGAAAAGTGAAGTGAAGTGTTTTGTTGTTGAGGTAATGAGGGCGATCGCGTTCCATGTGGAGATTTGCATGTGAATATCTTTTGCGCGAGTGGGCGTGGCCGAATTAAAAATAATTAGGAAGCGTTTGAGAAGCTGGAAATCTTGTTGGTTTTATACAAATTACTTAAACAGAGAATATTTGTTTTCGTTTTGAATCCGATCATTTAAAAGTACACACTTAAATGTTTATAAAGGTGTATGGCTCATAAATGTGTGACAAGTATTCGCTGAGTTTTGTTTCAGTTTATAGACGTGCTCAAGAAAAAAAAGTTCACCGCGACGGAGAGGCAGAACGCACACACTGTTTATTTTCTTTATTTTACAAAAGCACAATGTTTTGATTTGATTGGAAGTGGACACATACAAAAGTAGAAATACCACAGATTCTTTTTTTATATTTATTTTTTCTGTATGACCATAAATGACGGAGAAATTTAAGTTTATAGTGCTACAATGTGGAGAAAATCCAGCAAAACGCGCCGGCGCGTTTGTCGACCTCAGAGGGTTAAACAACGGTTTGGGGATGGACGTGTATGCTCTTTGTACAGGGATATCGTCGTTGAGATTGATCACCATCTGCAGGTTTGGGATACAGCCGAGGTCGTTTCTGTCTCTTGCAAAGGCGTTTGACACCTCGTGAAGCATCTTCCTAGCGGCCTCTTGCTGTTCTTCCTCCAGATGGTCGAGGTTTACAGGTGGGTCCCACAGAGCTGGATCTGAGTTGCTGACCTGAGTGGTGATGACCTGACTGACAGTCGCTGCAGGCTGTGATTTGTCCAGGATATCTGCCTCTACAACATTTTCAACACGCTGCAGGATCCCTAGAGCTGTTTTACGTGGTATTGTGATGTCATGATTGGTTTTATTACCAATTAGAATGGTGACATAGGGCTTTGTTGGGTTCTGGACTTCAAACAGACCTGGCCCTGTATCCCACTGTCCAGACGGTAGACTGTCTTCATCTGTCTCAAACAACACTAATCGGGTAGAGGCATCCATGTTTGACGGAACCCGACACCTCACCCACAACACTTGACCAGCAGGGAGAACTATCTCCTTGGCACCTGTTCTTAAGCGTCCTTGTCGTGTGACTGGCTTTGCTGTTTGAATAAAGTTGACAAGAGCTTCAGCTGTCTCTTTGGGAACAGATATGGCGTTGCTAAGCAAGTTAGCGAGTATTGGCACTAGTCTCTCTGGTTTGCCGCAAATGAGTACTTCCAACACGTGAAAGCCAATCAATGGTTTATCCATGGGGTAGCTGCTAATGAGGAATGGAACACTAATGGACAGGTTGGGGTCCAAGTTCCCTGGCAAGTTTATTGTAATAGCTACCCACCCATCATATGGAATGATACTGCCATTTGCCGCAATAACTTTCAGCTCCTCCTCTCCCAAGATCTGGCTTTGTTTGATTTGGCTTGGACGCCGCACTCTCTAACTTTGTGCTAGTTGTCTTCACCACCTCCGACCCAAGCTGTGTACTGTGTACATTGGTTACGGTTTGTCGGTGCGAAGGACCCAGTCTTTTCATTCTCTCACTTTCCTCACTAGTGATTTTCATCACATGACGCAGAATCATATCGTCACTGATCTCTGTTTGCCAACAACGGTTTGAGTTCTCTGCATACTGTATGTCAGTGTGCTTGTGCCCAAAGCCTTGGTACACTGTATGTAGGAAAACATCTTGCACTGTAGCTGTAGTGTACTTGATGTCAGTATCAGCTAATCTTGATGTCAATAGAACACGTTGTTTTAGACCGATCACACGATAAAGGAACTGTTGTGGTGTCTCGTTCTCGTCTTGTCTCGTGCACATCAACTCTTGAAATAACTCTGTGCTGTTTTTTTCTCTTAGGTGATTTTGAAGAAACCCCTTGAGTTCAGTCACTGTCATGTCGTCTTTGTTTATCAACATTTCTTTGAATATGCCTGGTTTCATGATTCTTCATGAAATGACACCACGACACCACGAACAATCTCTGAATCGGGGAATCCTTCTTTGATTCCATCATCAATTTGTCTACAGACATAATTGTAGCTGATGTCTGAAGATTGGTCACCGATCTGTCCGTCTTGCACTTTGAACTCTCTCCGAGGCAGGTAGCTGAGTTCCCTTAAGGACACCATCCCCTCACGCACCGACTGAGAGACAAGTTCACTCAGTGGTTTTCTGTCTGGCTGTTGAAGAGGGCCTGAGGATTGGGTTAACTGTGCCTGTGGCGATACAGCATGTGTTGGTAAGCACTGCATGAGTTTCTTGCTAACCTCTTCATAGCTAGCTAGCACTTTAAGCAAATCAGTGTTAGCTGTGTCAGGTGTACTTAACCCTCTGGGGACCACAAACGCGCCCGCGCGTTTTGCTCGTTTTTTTTTTTTAGCAATGAAAATAAACACTAAATGCTCTGTTAATTTTGATCTTTCATTTTCGTGTAATACATAAATCGATCCTGTTCAGTTTCTATTTTTTTTCTGTATACTCACAATAAAAATAAAGTGTTTTGCTTTTTGACAAATAAAGAAAAATTAACATGATGCGATTTCTGCCTTCTCTCTGTCAGTAAACTCCCATTTGAAACGCGTTCGAAAATGATCTATAACTCCGCGAAAATTCAGTCAAACAGGCAAACAGACCCACGGGCATAAAGCTTGAGATCGCATCTTTTAAATGAAGTCATTTATATAAAAAACAAATATTCTCATCTTCTGTAATCTGTATAAAAAGAGAGCGACTCCTGTCGAGCTCATTACGAGCTAATTCACAGTAATGTGACCACTCCCCGGAGAGCGCGTGCTATTCAAACGCAAATTCTGAGAACTATTTCAGAGCTGTGAAACGCCCACATCAGCTGTAAACAAAGCGCGTCGCGACTCCTCGCGAGTGAGACATTATAGCCTACCTTATGGAGAAAAGATTCCTCAGAACAGTGCTGATGAGGAGCAATATCTCCTGATATGAGGCGCAAATCCCGCTGAGGAGTGAGGTAGGCTGTTTTCTTTTCTCACGTGTGGAATAACGTTATGGAATAACGTTAGTGTAGGCCTATGTAAACCGCAAAAAGATGAATTTCTATAATATGACTCGCCTTTCTGTGAGATGAATGAAGGGGACATATTTGTAAAGACTGTTTAGCCTAAATATGAATCGCACGTCTGTGTGTGAAAGAATAAACTGCTTTGCTATAGCCTACTGAGATGAGTAAAAATCGACTGGAATATGTTGAAATAAAATGTATTTGTATTTGTACTATTTTTGTCAAAAATAAATTCATAGACTAAGATGTTAGATGTTCCAATGTTGGCTATATTCAAACTAATGAATACATATGATAAAATGTAGGCCTATAATCTTTTTTTTTTTTTTTTTTTTTTACAAAGAAAGAGTACACTTGAAATATTGTTGAAATTGTAATTATTGTTGTAATTGTAACATTTTTAATAAAATAGCAAAACATATTTACAAGAGAGATGTAAGCGAAATCTTAAATGGTCAATATAAGTCTTCTTCTAAATACATATTTTGTCCTTGCATTGTGGCTCAGTCAGTTTCACACCTGAGTGAATGGCTCATCATTATGCAGAGTGGGTGGGACATTGTAATCTAACTACTCCTCCCCCTCGCATATTGGCTTTCCAAGCAAAACCTGTTTTACACCATTTAAATCAATGTATTTTTTTTTGTGAACGATAAAGCAAGACTATTTTTATCATTTTGAAGCTAGAACTCAAAGGGACAACATCCATTAGTCAAAAGTCTTGTGGACACATATTTAATATGTGTTTTGTGGTCTTAATTCAGCAACTTTCATTTTAATTTTTTCCAATAACCACGCATAAACATTATTCTCTTAAAAATACAAACATCTACATACACGTTGCTCGCATATTATGGTAGCCCTGTTTGTGCTATATAGAGTGAATTTACACCTTTGCCATTAACATGTTTATAAATTACTGAAAAAAGCACAAATGTCAAGGCATGTCAGAACATCTCAGGGACCCCAAAAACAGCTTGGTCCCCAGAGGGTTAACATGGCTGCTCCTATTGGGCCTGAATCTAGTTCAGCAATATCACTAGGTGACGCAGCACTAGCTACATTGAATGTGTGGTGGCTCTGTTTGTGAGTGTCTGTGGTGCTTTCAGGGGCTGTTTGGATAATGACTGAACCTTCAATAAAATCAACACGGTCATCACGCTTATCCCTACCCTGCTCAGTATGTAACTCAGAATCACCTTTTACATTTGACATCAACACATCATCATCACGACATTTCACCACATCATCAATAACGTCTTTCAACATCAAAAACTGAACCATTCCTTCGTCCTCTGTCTCAAGTAACTGCTTACTGTACATGAACGAGTTGATGTGATCGTAACATCCTTCCTGGTCTCCCTCCACAAGCTCTGACTGGTCCTCGCTCAACACTGGCTCCACCGCTCTGGCGACCTGAAGAAGCTCTCCAGCTGACAGGGTGAGTAAGCTTTTCCTAATGTCCCACACTAGGCTCTTCCTCCCACCTCTCGACATGATGGCTCCTTGTCTCCCTCACGGCTGGCAACACAGTTTGGCGATGATGCAGTCAGCTCCGATTCATAGACCTCCACTCGTTCGCAATCACAGTTTCATGCTGGACAGGGTTAATCACTGGTCAGCGTTGTCATCATTCGGCCCCCGCTCTACTAGGTGGCGCCGAAGAATCCTGGACGAGCCCCCAAGAATCTGTAACAGGTCCCGGCCAGGGGTCCGCTAGCAGATGTATATTGATACTTCTGGTCGAAGTGCTCTGGAAATGTTGCAAATATAACAAAGTTATAAGAGACGCGGGACAACTGTTGCTCTCTTTCCATTCAACCGGAATATGAGCTTCTCTTCCTCTGCGCCTCACTAAGGGTCCCAGAGTGACGCGGCTGAAAGGTACTGCCACCTTGTGTCTGTTCTGTGAAACAGCATGTCATAGCGCGCTTCTGTGCATTCTCTCAACAGTATTTAATTTGTAATAAAATAAAAGAAAACAAAAGATAATAATCTCAACAAAACCTATTTTTGTGAGTGTCACATTAGTACATCAGGAGTTTATTTAAATATCACTTGCCTGATGGCTAATGCTACCGCTAACCCACATGTTGAGGTCACTTTTCCCTAATTTGAGTGATTAGGGAAAAGCATTGCCAGAGGAAAGGTGTTCAAAAGCATTGCATCCACTACAAATATTTCTATTGTTTGAATATAAAAAAAAAAAACTTCTCAGTAATGATTTCATGTAATTTAAGTGTTTAACTCCATTAATAAGAATGACATATTGACATCCCAATGCTGATTTTTGGACTCAAATTTGCAAAAACATATACTCCATGACTAAAAATGCTAACTTACAACTCATACAGTATAAAGTACTTCACAGAACTCATCTAACTGGGCAGAAATTATTTAAAATGGGTTTCACCTCAGAGACATGTTCACATAACTTACTAACGACTGGCTATTCACAGGCTATTCATAGGGTTTCAATCCCTAATTTCTTTTATCAAAGTTCTTACTTAACATTTAAAAACTGGATCAAATGCCCTGCTTGAATAATGAAACATTTCAGTAAGCATATTTAGAAAAAAATCATAAAAGGATAACTGCTATATGTGGCAGGTGCACCTAGAGCTAGCTAGCATGTTAGCTTAGCACACCATTAATACACGACAATTTAATAGATTAAAACCATGTTTGTGCTTCAAACTTAATTTATAACGCAAGTCTAGTGTTTTAAATAATCTTCTGTGATATAATTTCGCTTCAGATAAAAAAAATCAGACAGAAAATATATATTTTTTTTTATTCTGCACAATGATAAAGTCTATATCGATTAGAATTACATTATAAATATAATTATTATTATGGAAATACCGGACATTACTTGAAGAACACAGGTAAACCAAATATCATTTCAATCATGTTTATTGTCTTCAAAATGTCTTTATCTGCATGTTACAGCGTGATCTCTGATAGCTTTGAATTGAGACTTTCTGGAATGTCACATGATCATGGCTCTTCTTCATGTTCCATATATGGACTATTATTGTGCATATAGCGCCCTCAGGCTGTTGGTATGGATTGAAAACACAATACATCACAGTATCCAGCGCTCATAATGATTACATCGACGCATTTGGGCATAAATTCAATAAATATTATTCCTGTCTCTAGTAATCTGATGAAAACTTATGAAAATATATCAATATTTCTCCAAATCTGCACAGTTTTGAGCTAAAGCCCTGAGGGACGTTGTTTTGTGTATCGCTGTCATGACGACAGCACAGAGTTTTTTATAAATGAAATCGGTCATAATTCATATTAAAGGTATCGACGCATTTTTTCATTTCATAACTCCTGACACAAATTAAGACATAACTGTCACTATAAGTTTTTCAGAATACAATAGTGGTCAAATACTGAAACTTATATCTTTTTAATGATGTATAGTTTGTCAATGTTATATCACAAACAATTTACTGTTATTTAGACAACAAAAATCGGAATACACTACAATAAATTATAAAAGGAGGACGTTTCGTAAACTAGAAAACAACATTTACCGCTGCCCACTGTGACGTTGTCTAACCAGGGAATCCGTGTGTCCACCACGACAAATGAGCCTCATTGACTTTGTATGGGTGTTGTTTTCATGGTGCCGACAAGTGCCACCACCACGCAAATCGGGGTTAAGGGGTCGTGTTCATTTCACGTAATTCTGTGAGATCAGGTTGAATTTTCCACAGCTCATGTCTGGATTTATTTATTTATTTATTTATTTAGTTAGTTAGTTAGTTAGTTAGTTAGTTAGTTAGTTACTGAAATTTTTTGGAAAGATTTTTTGGCAGCATTTCGTCAGCAGAACATAACAAAACACATTAAATAACAGTACAACCCACTGAAGAGATGTATATCTATCTCTCACAGGCTCGCTTTCATTCCTGTTAAAAATCAAATATGAGGCTTCCGGTGTCTCTCCGCTTACAGTTTTTTTGGCTGTACACCACAAAAAAACAGTCTGTTATAACAGATATAGCAATAACAGCAGGCAGACCTAAGACATTATAATGGATCAAAGCGATTAAATGTTAGCCTATTATCCGCATGCTCATTTCTACATTTAGATTGGGTAACTCACTTAAAGTGAATCTTAAATAAAAGTAAAAATTTAATAACAGTTCTTTAGTAAATCTCAAAATGAATATCCACTTTTCATCCTGTAAATTAAACTGATGTGATGCCTAAACTGTTATAGTAGTACACTACCAAAATAGAATATAGTTTTAATATGCCCATTTATTGGTTATTGGCAATAACATGAAATCATCTGCCAGAATTAAAAAAAAGGCTAAATATATAACATATTTAATACCATATTTTGTTTACAGTTATGCAGACAGAATCAAAGTGTCATGTCTTTTAATATCAGTGTGTTTTATTAAATGTACCCCAGCCGGCTGTCATGGCGATGGTGCAGAAACCTCGTGGTGGACCATTGAGAGCGTTTCTGATGAGGAAAAACACGTGAGCCGCATACATGATGTTCCAGGCAAACGTGGCCAGCAGGAAGTACTGCAGCAGAGCTGTGATTGCCGTACAAGGACCCTGATCGACCTTCTGTTGCATATCTGAAGAAGGAATAACGTTCTGCTCGGAAACAGAGGCCTTTGAGCTCTGGACGGGATTGTTGATTCCAAAAATGAACAGCAGGTAATAGGTGGTCATGCACAAACAGATGTTCAAGAGCATAGTGGAGCTGGCTCCTCTCAGTTTCCTGTAGAGTTGTAGAGTAGAGTCCTGTAGGAAATGCCATTAGTTGGTTTCACAAACCAGAACCATGGAAATACCATTAGTTGGTTTCACAAACCAGAACCATGGAAATACCATTAGTTGGCTAGACATGATAGAATGGAAATACACTGGGGGAAAAAAAAGAAGAAAAATCTGTCTTGTTTTCCAGTAAAAAATATTGACGATGTACCGATATTAAATTCTGGCTGATACTGGTGAGCTGATAGTTATGGTTACGATTAATGTTGATAATTAATACATGCCTGATATTAAAAACTATACTATTTTGAAACTAAAATTAATAGTTTTAAATGCTACAGGTGAATTCACTGTTAGATATGACATTTAGCAGTGTTATCAAATTTGTGTTTTAAAAAATTTACTTTAAAGCTGCAGTGTGTAATTTTTAGCGGCATCTAGTGGTGAGGTTACGAACTGCAACCAATAGAAGTTACGTTGGCCGACAGGAAAAGATGTCGTCGTCTGAGACTGCAGAGAGTAGCCAGTTCAGCAATGAGGTTTCTTTACAAAGATAAATTAAGAAATGATGTTTACTTTATTATTCAGTAAAACAATATGTTATTCTAAATATTATTGTTACTTGTTCATCATTGTGTCAGTGTTTTATCCACTGACTTTAAGGTACAATATGTAAGAATTTTGTGAAAAAAATATATCCAAAAATCACTTGCACAGTGTGATATATTTCCTGCACTTGTGTATTTACAAATCCCAAAAGTTCCCAAAGATTTTTAATTTCAGAGAAATTCCCATTTTAAATAATGGCTCGTCCCTGGTCATTGTCTCCTGTCAATGACCTAATATCCACGTTATCCCTGGTTTCCGCTTGCTCTGCCATAGTAACCATGGTGGACAACTGCGTTACATCTAACGGCACACTCACGCTGTTGTTGTTTCGTTCAAACATTATGCGTTTTCAAGATGCCGAGAGCTCCATGTCCGCGACTAACTTTGACTTGACAGAGACGCCGCTCTTGCATGAACTTTATTAGACAGGTGAGCAAATGTACTATATAAACTAATCAACGTTATATAGCTCAACGTGATGAAATGTTGGAATGATCAATGTTATGATCTATATGTTATTCTAATGTTGATCTAGCTTACTGCTAGTCTCATACAGCCAACAAACTCGGACGGGACTAGTTTAACATGGAGAGGTGGGGTAAAGTAATAATTACCAGAGCTTCTCAGTGATTTTAGTCCGTCCGAATGTGGATTGTCAGTAATCATTACAGACAACATCAGTAAAGATTACTACGACTAATATTAATCTCGTGTGAATAGAACTGCTGTATGTAAATATGTAAATATTCTGTCATTTCCTGTTTAAAAGTAGTTTTCCGCATTTTTTCAAGTATGGAGACACTTGAAAAAGCATTCAGTTGCGTTCTAGACGGTGGGACAAACCAGTAGCAAAACTCAAGTGTTTTCCACACACCATTCAGATCAAAAATAAGGTCGAACACACTTTTTAGAGGCACGAAATTTCTTTTAACATTAGATAAGTGCCTATTACCAACATATACAATCTGGATTTATTTAATACATCCGACTGGACCTAACTGTTTTATATATACAAAGGTGTTTATTTAAAGGGTTAGTTCACCCAAAAATGAAAATTATGTCATTAATGACTCACCCTCATGTTGTTCCAAGCCCGTAAGACCTCCGTTCATCTTCGCAACACAGTTTAAGATATTTTAGATTTAGTCTGAGAGCTTTCTGTTCCTCCATTGAAAGTCAATGGACGGCATACTGTCCATGTCCAGAAAGGCAGTACAGACATCATCAAAGTAGTCCATGTGACATCAGTGGCTCAATCTGAAGTTTATCAAGCGACGAGAATACTTTTGGTGCGCCTCGAGTGAGTTCACGCGTCTGTGTTGTACGTCACACGCATCACACATGACCAGCGTCGGCCAATAGTGAGCCTACGTGTGACGTACAACATAGACGCGCTGCACAAAAACACTACGTGAAATAGCTCGAGGCCCAGAGAGAAGGAAATGAACAGTGGAATAAAGTCGTTATTTTTGTTTACTTTCTGCGCACAAAAAGTATTCTTGTCGCTTGATAAACTTCAGATTGAGCCACTGATGTCACATGGACTACTTTGATGATGTCTGTATTGCCTTTCTGGACATGGACAGTATGCCGTCCATTGACTTTCAATGGAGAAACAGAAAGCTCTCGGACTAAATCTAAAATATCTTAAACTGTGTTGCGAAGATGAACGGAGGTCTTACGGGCTTGGAACGACATGAGGGTGAGTCATTAATGACATCATTTTCATTTTTGGGTGAACTAACCCTTTAAATATCACTTGCCTGATGGCTAATGCTACCGCTAACCCGCATGTCGAGGTCACTTTTCCCTACAGTAATTTGAGTGATTAGGGAAAAGCATTGCCAGAGGAAAGGTGTTCAAAAGCATTGCATCCACTACAAATATTTCTATTGTTTGAATATAAAAAAATAACTTCTAAGTAATGATTTCATGTAATTTAAAGCAGCACTCAGTAGCTTTGGGATTTCTTCGCTGTATTCTCGCTTTTTGCTCGCAGGTTTCTCTCTAGAGCTCCCCCCACAGCTTCGGAATAGATATTTGACAACACTGTTGTAAAAACTCGTTGGTGATTCTCAGACACCAGAGGCTATAGATCAACGACATCAAAGCAGATGGAACATTCTTTAAAACGTCTTCTTCATTCGGGTTCGGACAGCGTGAGGGAGCGCAATAATGACAGCATTTTAGCAGATTTCATTTGGCCGTAAAGCAATTGTTTACATCGCGAGACCTGATATCACGCGAGACTTCCTGACGCGGCGACCGGCGGCCCGCCGGCTCAAAGTTGCAAGTGCGTATTTTCCGCTCACGGGCACCAGGGGGGTGCGAAACGACCACCATTCAACCCGAAATAAGTAATATAACCATTCCAATGACTCCGAAGCTGTTCAGTTAAGGTAAAAAAAAGTTACTTAGTTCACCTTTAAGTGTTTAACTCCATTAATAAGAATGACATATTTAATCTGAATGTTTATATCAGGAGTAAAACACAGTTTAAATCATTAGTTTATTTATTTAAACTTTTATGGTGAACATGGATTGTATTTATGATTAGGACTCATAATGAAGATTTACGGGCCAGTTTCAGTTTCACTAAATGGGCCAACACGCTCGCTGGCGCGGACATTTAAGAAGGGATGGATATTTGCTTCAAAGTGATTGAAATTATATTTGTATTATCTTTCTGTACATGTATCATTTTCTTTACATTTTCTGTCTAAAAGTGACAAAAAAGACATAACTCCAGCTTACCATCGGTGTCGCTAAACTGCTCCATCTCCAAAACATTTGTACGCATGGGTCAGAGTTTGCGTGCAGGTGTGCAAATTTTCCCGTCAAGTTTGTTTTATAAATCACAACTTATTTGTCGGAAGTGGCATACGCCTCTTTCAGGGCCTGTTTTGTGCTGTTATAAATGAGGCCCCAGGTCATTCCCATCCGATACCCGTCCAACAATGTGTCATCTGAGAACTTCTGGATAGGACAACTGCTAGTGTTATATATGAAGTCTGATGTGTACAGGGTAAACAGGAAAGGAGAGAGCACTGTCCCCTGTGGAGCCCCTATGCTGCAGAACACCTTTTCAGACACACAGCCATGAAGCCTCACGTACTGTGGTCTGTTTGTGAGGTAGTCAATGGTCCACACAGTCAGCTGACTGTTAATAATGTACAGAACCACCTGACAAAGCTGGTCTGCACAGTCCCTGAGCAGTTTTGAGCAAGTACCGTCTGGCCCTGTAGCTTTTTTTCACCTTGATTCTCTGTAGTTCTCTTCTTACCTGATCCTTAGTTATACAGAGGCTCGTAGAAGAGGTGAGGATGGATAATGAGGAGGCAGGCTGATGGAGGGTAGGTGAGGCATATATAGTTCTCCCGACTTCACAGTGGGATGGAGAGGTGTAGACATATGAGGGTGGCACAGAAGATCTCCTCTGTCCATCTCCTCACAGGCCTTGTCATAGGAGGTTGTTGTTGAACTAAAGGTTTGTAGACAGATATGAGGTGGACAAGATTATGATCTGAGCGACCAAGCGGGGGGGGAGGAACTATAGACATCCTTTACATTTGATAATGTAAATCCAGGGTCTTATTATCCCTTGTGTGGCATGTAACATACTGCGTTGAGGACAATGAGACATGATTAAAAATCACCTGAGATGAGAAGAAGGGAATGGGGGTGTGATGTTTGCAGCTGTGACACTGTAGTGTGAAGGAGCTCACATGCCACTGCTGCATCGTCTGTCTGTCTGTCTGTCTGTCTGTGTGTGTGTGTGTGTGTGTGTGTGTGTGTGTGTGTGTGTGTGTGTGTGTGTGTGTGTGTGTGTGTGTGTGTGTGTGTGTCATAATCAGTTAAAAAAATTAAATATATAGCATTTAAAATGTTGAAGATGTTATTTTCTGATATTGCATGACAGCAACTTTCCATTTGTTTGTCTTGTCTCAAATCAAAATTGATCTGCGTCAGATATGATTGAATGAAAGAGGAACAAAAACTGGAAATAAATAGCCACTGTATGTGCTTAAACAATGCAAACTAGGTCAACCACAGTTTAAGTATCTTCTAGGCATCACAAAAGTATGTTCTTGTAAATGGCTCCCCCTGGTGGAAACGTTCTCCTGACTTGGCTTTAGGGTTCTGGGGCCGTATTACAGAAACTCCCTAACCGTTAATATGATCTCAACTAAAATGACCATGGTAACTAAAGTAAAGAAATTCATAGACTCATACATATAATCTCATTAACTCAGACCCAACAGTCTATGTGTCATTCCATCAATGTTTAATATAAGTCAACAGTGATTAGTAAAAAAGAAGATATGAGCCAGACTTGATGTGAAGATTGGTGTGTTCACAGTACATTTATATTATTTTACATTAGAGCAAATCAAACATTGCAAAAAAACAGAACTGGCAGCTGACAATAAACTTGCAATTCCAAGTCTTCAAGCTTTGTTCAGATCTAAAAAAAAAAATGTGTTTCTTTAGTCTGAACAGCAAATAAAGCCAATGAAATCAGGTGTTAACAAAGCTATATCTATTGATGAGATAAAGCTATATTCGATTGTTTTCTCCGATTGTTCGATTCAATTGTTTTTATCATCATTTGGAATGTGGCACATTTTCCTGTGAATTATATGACATTCATTAGTGGTGAATAGAAGCCTATACTACTTTTGTTAGCAGGGCAGATTTCATAACCTGACAAATGTTTCAACAGTAAGTCCTAAAGATTGAAATTTAAAACCAAATCAGTTTTGTGTACAGTGTGAACAAAGCCCAAAAAGCTCCTAATGGCACACACAATAAAACATTGTAAATATACACAAAATTCACACATACACATAAAATTGCTAGTACGGTAGTACTAGCTTTTTTTAAAGTGTGAAAACATTTTCCCCCATTTTGTGCCCCCCCCCCCCACCTCTCAAACCAAAGTTACACCCTTGCTACTGTGTAATAGTAGCCATATGCTATTCACCAACTAAACATATCCTATTCAATGCGTTCACAGTCTCTTTCACGGCCATCATATGTAGTAGCCTATTCACAAACTGTTTGCTCAAGCATAGCGTTGAGTTCACTGTGTAGCCTGCTCACTGAATCGTGTAGTTCAATTTTCCATATTTATTTAATGTCATTATGTCAGTCAGTATCAATATTTGCTTTCTACCATGCACAAATAAAAATGTCACTGAACTTTTGCAGTGTAATTGTAACAATGAGCACTCAAACACACCGAATCAACAATTACTAAAAACACACACAAAAACTGATTTTGCACAGTTCATTGAAATTAATTAAAGGGACACTAAGTAGGATTTTCTCCCATCTAGTGGTGAAATTGTATTTTGCAATCAAATGAATAGTGCTCTCTAGCGCCTCGCATTTTCAAATGTGTGTTGCATCTACGGTAGCCATTATGTACCAAAAAGCTATGACATGATGTCCTCTAATAGCACTTCATCGAGTTTCCCTTCGGGTGAACTGGTTTGTTATTTCAAACAAACTACAACTTGACACAACGAACAAACGAATGTTACAGTTTTGAACAAACAAAACTTACAACCTTGTTTATAGGGCCTTCTCTACTTTACTCAATAGCTGCTATTCATCAAAGAGCCTGTTTAACTTTTAACTATGTTCTACTGTCTATATCAGTGTTTCCCAATCTAAAAAAAAATGTGTGGCACCCTACACTAGTGTTGTCACGATACTACTTTGATACTATACCTTGAAATGTACTGGGGGGGGGGGGGTATTTAATTTTTGATGTGCACAAATAAATGACAGGTACCATAAGATTTTCTTCTTCCTGTTCCATTTTTTTTTCTTCGTTCATGCATGTTACGAATGAATGAATGAATGAATGAATGAATGAATGAAACATTTATGTATGACTTGAGCAATAAATAAATAAATAAATAAATGTATCATTTTTCAATACCACAGGGAAGAACTTATAGGCCTACTGTCATATAGATATTTTTATCTATTATTTTCTTTTTTTTTTTGTCCATCCATTTAAAATCTAGGAAATCATTACTTTCTTCTGAAGAGATCACTTTAAATAATGACATATTCAATTAAGGCTTTTTATTCATATATAAACATTGCTCAATTACCATTGCAAATCTCACCTAAATGTTTGCTCACTCAGTGTATGGGATAATTATTGGGATAATAATTGGGATAATGTGATAATTATTGGGATAATTTTGTTATAATTGCACAAGATAGCTTGTTTTTACTATATTTTATGTAGCCTAATAATTTCACAGTAAATCTCCAAATTAATGTAGAAACATCATAAAGACAGTATATTTCAAATAATTGTTTAATGGCATATTTTTATGAATGAAGTGTTATTTGATTCTGATGTCACTGCTGCACTGTCACATGTGGATCCCACACGCGTCCCATTTTCTCACAACTCTTAACGTTCATTTAAGACTTTATTTAACTAATTTAAGACTGCTCTCATGAGGATACTCAAAGCGAAAGCGCGAAAGAGAAGTCGAGTCTGGCGCGCGTCGTGTCAGCATCACAGACAGCGCATTCTCTTTTGTATTTTCTCGCTTGCATGGTTAGAAGCATTTGCATGAGGAAGAACGTGATTATATAATGTAACGCTAGCCAAAGGATGACAGAAAAAAAAATGCTGCTTTAACTGCGTTAAATATTTTTAACGTGTTAAACTGAAAAACATTAATCGCACGCATTGCGTTGACAGCAGCACGGACATAGCCGATGTGTTTATGTGAATACGCGGCAAGATGGACGTTGTGACAATGTTTTCGTGTGTATTTGACTGTAAGCGCATCAATGAAAAATAGGCAGCTTTATGTGGACGCACTGGGAATAAGGCACGGGAATAAAATCACACGCAAGCGCAACCTCCGCAATTCAACGCCGAAAACTTATGATTTGCATTTTTATTATAAGTTTGTGCGCATTATTTGTTGTTATTAGAGACTTCCGACGATCCGAGATTGATGGTAAAAAATTTTTTTTTTACACAGCACCCCTGCTCTCGCCAGAAGCACCCCGGGGTGCCGCGTCACCCCGCTGGGAAACGCTGGTCTATATAGGCTAATAAAAAAATAAAAATAAAAAAAAGCCTGTAATTAAGACCTTAACATTGACTTACCTGTCGAGAAGAAAGCAGGCAACTTCAGCGTCTCTTCTGAAAGCTTTCTCCTGCATTAGCTATCCCGACATTATAATAACCCTTGTTTTTGTAATCTCCGGTCACGTTTCATTTTACGGTCTTATTGTGGACTTTTTCGACGAAGAGGACTCGTTATCCTGTGACTTAACCGTGCAGTGCAGCCTTTTAAACTTGCCGGGGCAGTGACAAAAGCGCCTCTCACTGCTCTGCTCCGTTTCTGCTGGTTTCAGTCACGTGACGCGGGCTCTGAACGAAAACGCGTTGTGGAAACGCGTTGGCCAAGTACTTTTTGTCCCTCTCTGCTATTATAGTTTTTCAAGATGGCGGAACTACATGGAAGCCTCCGTGGACTTACCCGTCCTATGTATATAAAGATAATAAATTCTTCGTTTACGAGGATAAGTCAGATCATTGGCAGAGGTATTTGTACACCATTGAGGACATATTTATGAATAAAAATATTGATTTTAGATAATAAAATACCTAAAAAGTTACACATTGTCCCTTTAAAGGAAGTCTCAAAATAATCATCTTTGGTTATTACCTTTGATGGCCCATCAGGACAATTCATAATCAGTGGATTTGTAGCTTTCGTTGCTTTCTGGTTTCTTATTTTTCCCTAAAAAGAAACTCTTCCTGTGAAAGCCTATGTTTGATACACGCACACTGTCCAGAAATGCTGGGTTTGAGTTTAATAACGGCTTCAGAGTGAATAAAATGAATATCTGAACACCCTTTGGAAATGGAAAGAAAAACAGAAACATTGCTGATTTCATTTATAATCAATTATAAGATGTTGTGCATTTTTGTGCAATGTGCATTAACACACCTGTGTTGTGTTTAAGAGACAGAAAACCACACTCAGAATAAGTTTGAGATTTGTTTCATGGGCGATGATCAAAATGTAGCCGGTGACCCAGGACAGGCCGAGTATCACTGCCAGAGAGAAACTACTCAAAATCTTCTTCTTTAGAGGAGTTTTCCATGATCTAAACAGCAACAGTGTTATTGGTTTAATATATGCTCATAAATGCCTTTAGGTTGATAACTGATAGTGCTTTTCTGGTCCCCAAGTAAACATACCTGTTTAAGTTAGGGTTGGCCCTGCAGATGTTGTGAGAGAAGTGCACCAGTATTGCCATGTTTGAGAGCAGCATGAGCATTAATGGGAGCAAGAATCCCCAAAACATAGGTTTCCCCATACTGAACTTCTGTTTGTGGTCCAGTGAAGCCAGCCAGCAACTGCATCAAAGAAGAGAGACAACTGAATGACTAAAATCCAGAGAGAACAATGTAAAAACACAAATAAAGTAAAACAAATATTTTACATTTAACGGATTGGTTCACCCAAAAATGAAAATTCTGTTTTTCAGAACAGAAACATCACGCGCGTGATCATTGGTAACTAAACCTATGCGCGTGAACTCGACAATCGATTACTATGGCCTTCGACCGAAAACAGGATGTAAATACAGGTATGAGCACTGGCTGAAATAACTTTTTATTCATATCTTTCACATCTACTGCAGTCAGATTCACCCGCGTTCACTCTGAAGGAATCACTCACATTGGCTGTGCACTTGTAATGACACATCAAGGATGTTAAGAGGCTAAAAGCAGGTTTAAAACTTGCCCCATTGAAGTCAACAGGGTGCACATTTTAAAAAGAGGATAACATGATGTAGGCAACACCGATTTTTGTCGTTGTTCTCTGTATTGACAGCACTCCAAATGTACAAAAAAATTAGCTCAATGTTAAAATTGACCGGAGTTCTCCTTTAAGCTTCAGCATGAACCAATGAGGTTCATTCTCGTGTTACACAGCACGTTTAAGCTTCGGCATGAACCAATGAGGTTCATTCTCGTGTTACACAGCACGTTTAAGCTTCGGCATGAATCAATGAGGTTCATTCTCGCGTTACACATCACGTTTAAGCTTCGGCATGAACCAATGAGGTTCATTCTCGTGTTACACAGCACGTTTAAGCTTCGGCAAGAACCAATGAGGTTCATTCTCGTGTTACACATCACGTTTGAGCTTCAGCAAGAACCAATGAGGTTCATTCTTGTGTTACACATCACGTTTAAGCTTCGGCAAGAATCAATGAGGTTCATTCTCGTTTTACATAGCACGTTTAAGCTTCGGCATGAACCAATGAGGTTCATTCTCGTTTTACACAGCACGTTTAAGCTTCGGCATGAACCAATGAGGTTCATTCCCGTTTTACACAGCACGTTTAAGCTTCGGCTTGAACCAATGAGGTTCATTCTCATGTTACACATCACGTTTAAGCTTCGGCATGAACCAATAAGGTTCATTCTCGTGTTACACAGCACGTTTGAGCTTCAGCAAGCACCAATGTGGTTCATTAACGCACGTAGGGTGAGGTCCGTCGCTGTGCGCAGTTTTACCAGAAAGACTCGGGAGATAAAAATATATAACAAGAGTAAATTTATTAATAGCTCAGCAAGCATAAAGTCTTTGGCGTAGGCCCCGTCCTTAGCAAGCAATGTGAGGGTCACGGAATCTGCAAATCCCGCCTGAAGATGAAGGCAGGGGCGCAGCCGACCCCCTGGAGGTAAAGGAAGGGACCATTCTGGTGGTGGTGGGGAGGATGGAGGGAAGGGACCATCTTGGAGGTGGTTGGGGAGGATGGAGGTAATTGGCGCCGTCAGTATCTGCGAACTCAGACGAATGTAAGTACCATTCTTTTATACTGAGAGTGTTTGGTTACACATGATTGGTTAGAAGTGAGTTAATTCATGACGCGCTGATTGAGTCTTCCTGGCAGAACTTAACGCTAAGCTTACATTTCTTGCATTAACCTGGGTCAGAACTACCCTCGTGCAACTCTTTGAGTGCCTTGGCCTGATACACTAGCAGGAGGGTCATGGCGTGCAGGGCAGAGGCAGAGACGCCTGTCCAGCATTGCTGTAAGCCTTGGCCGTAATCATGGATGAAAACTGACAGGCCTTGAATGGGAGATGCGTATTACCCCGCCAGATGGCAGCATTTTAAAGCCATAGCTGCTTCGCAACGGCACGTTCCACTGAGGGGAGACCCACGTACCCCTTGGCCACCCAACCATCGAGGGTGTGGAGGAGGCTCTGGGGAAGAAAGGCACTGGAGTGGGAAGCTGCTGTTCAGCATACCCCACCCAAAGATACCAATCATCCAGTCTTGAGCGTTTGGGACACAGTGGAGGATTTCACTCGAGCCTGACGCTCTCAGCGACGCAAGCAAGGATGCTTGAGCTTCTGTTTATGTTCGCTGAACAATGTTCATATGTGAATAAAAGCCTAAATTCAATCTGTTCATCATATATAGTGATTAAATTTGGACTAAACTGCTCAGTGTCAAAGTGGTTGTTGCGTAGACTGTCAATGGAGGGACATAAATATCTTAGATTTCATTAAAATTATCTTTGGGTTTTGAAGATGAACGAAAGTCTTATTTGTTTGGTATGATGTGAGGGTGAGTAAATGATGACAGAATTTTCCTTTTTGGGTGAACTATCTTAAGGGCTGGTTTCGCAGGCAGGGCTTAGATTGAGCCAGGGTTAGGTCTTAAATCTTAAAAAAAATTAATGGTGCCTTAAAAAAACATTAGTCTGAATCTTTAGACAAAATGGCACTGACATAAAACAGCTCAAACATCCATTTAAGTCTGGGACTAGGCGTAACCCTTGTTTGTGAGTCTGGGCATAAAGTAATAAAGTTGAGTTTTAAAAAAATGGAAATATTTGATACTTACAACTCTTCTTGTCGATAACCTAAAGGATCTTTCACACTGTAGGTGGAACCCAATGAGATACCAACAATAACAGCAGGTAGAACTAAACAGAAAAAGATTTATTGACATTCAATGACATTATATATTGGATATATTATTTCATATTTAGGGTTTAGTCTTATGTTTGATTTTGCAGTTAGTACCCATAATGCAGGGGTGGGTGAAATAAGAAAAAACGATTTACCAATATTCATAAAAATGTTGGTTTATAACAATATACACAAATATACACCTACCTTTCTTTCGTTTTTGGAAAAGTGATTAAAAATGCTGAAAAACGTTTTAATTAAAATACAGTCATGTACACTGCAGTAAAGCTACTTGATCAATATAGTCAGTAGTGTTTTTTTTTTCCAATACAAGCAAGACTTCTTATTCGTGCTTAGTTTAAGCAAGATGAGTGATTTCTGAAGCCTCTTCAACTTTGTAATCTTCAAAAACATACTGAAAACCTTTTGGCGATTATATATAGGCCTATGTTAATACTTGACATGCTCGAAACGCATGGTTACTCTAGATAATGCTTAAAGAAGTAGTTCTTTTTGAAAGGAAAATTACCCCATGATTTACTCACCCTCAAGCCATCCTAGGTGTGTATGACTTTCTTCTTTCAGACCAATACATTTGGGTAAAAAAAAAAACCCTAACGCTTCCGAGCTTTATAATGGCAGTGGATTGCAACCATGTGTTTGAAGCTCAAAAAAAGTGCATCCATCCATCATAAAAGTGCTCCACATGGCTCTGGGGGGTTCATAATGTACTGATACTGACTATTGTAACAGTTAACCAACAGAGGGCGCCGTTTAGCTGTGTTGCTTTATGTTGCTTGTAAACGGATGTGGAGCAATAAAGCACTCTTGAGAATGGCAGTCTGTGTGAAGAGTTCAGTCAATACATGGTACCAAGAGTACCAACTCGTAAAACATGAGTGTAATGAATAATATTCGCCCACCGGACAAGTTGAAGTTGACGGGTAACGTCCACGCTAACTGGAAAGCCTTTAGGCAAAGTTTTGAGCTTTATTTGTTAGCTATTGGACTCGACGAAAGAAACGATCGATGGAAGATAGCTCTGTTGCTAACTGTAGCTGGACGGGCTGCGCTGGATGTATACAACACGTTCGTCTTTTCGGAAGAGGAAAGAGATACGCTGCCCGCGGTACTGAGCAAGTTTGAGGATTACTGCACGCCGAGAAAGAACGAAACATATGAATGGTATGTCATCAGGAACAGAATGCAAAAAGAGACTGAATCAATAGAACAGTATGTGACAGACTTGCGCCTTAAGAGTTAATCCTGCAATTTTGGCACACTGTGCGACTCCATGATAAGCAGAGATGTATAGTAACGAAGTAGAACTACTTCACTACTGTACTTAAGTACTAAAAGGCTGTATCTGTACTTTTCTAGAGTATTATTTTTTTCTCCTACTTCCACTTTTACTTCAGTACATATTTTCGGCGAGTGTAATACTTTTACTCCGATACTTTTTTTATGTGCTGCATCGTTACTCGTTACAATTATAAAAATGTTACGAATCATTCCAAACCCACATTATCACTGCCAGAGCGGTAGATGGCTCTGTCACCAGGTTTGATGAAGCTAGCCCAGCGAATCAAACGATCAAGAAGACCGCGCGTACTCCCGTTCTGCCTTTCGCTCTGCTGCCTGCCTCCAGTGAGAACACTTGAGCTTTGTTCAGTTGTTTCGAGATGGAAGAACCAGAACTTCGAGTGATCGTGGCGGTGAGGGTGAGGAAGGAGACCACTCCTGGCCCTACTAGTCCATGTTTTCATTTTTCGGAATGAAAGACAATTCATAAAGATTGAAGTGCGTAACTGTTAGCTGTCATGAGGACGCCGATGCACTGAATCGTTCCTTGTTTAAATAGTTTAAAGTTAGGCTACTATTATATGTAATGTTATTACCTTGACAAACTATACATCATTAAAATGATATAAGACTCAAGTTTCAGTATTTGAGCACTATTTTATTCTGAGAAACCTATAGGGACAGTTATGTCTTAATTTATGTCAGTTATATATATCAGGAAAAAATAGTCGAATCCTTTAATATGAATTATGAGCGTCAGCCGCACCCATTCAGAAAAAAAAAAAAAAAACTCATGTGCGGTCGTCATGAAAGCGCTTGGCCAAACAACGTCCCTCAGGGCTTTTAGCTCAAAAATGTGCAGATTTTGATAGATTTCATAGGTTTACGTTAGATTTCTATAGAGAGGAATAATATTTATTTAAATTATTATAACCAAAATGGGCCGATGTAATCGTTATGAGCGCTGGATACTCTGATGTAGCCTACTGTGTTTTCAGTCCATACTGGCAGCCAGAGGGCGCCCTATGCACATTAGACCATATATGGAACACATGAAGAAGAGCCATTCCAGGAACTCCCTGACATAAACAAAGCTTCCAGAGATCGCTGTTACATGCTGATAAATACACAATAAGCTGTAGAGAAAAAAGGCACAAGCAGGGAAGAGAAGAGAGGGATGCTTTAGAGGGGGAAGGGACATATTTGATCTGTTTTTCTCAGTGTGTTAAGGTGTTCTTGAACATTCATGTCTTTGTACTGCTGCTTCAGCCAAATTAATTGTGTGTCCTAAACATTTGAAATAATATAAACAATATGATGTTCAAACTTTTGACTCTTTTCTTTAATAACTTCATAACACAATACTTGTACTTTTACTTTCAGTACTTGAGTAGTAAATTTTTAAATAAACTACTTGCAATACTTAAGTACAAAAATTTTTGAATACTTTAGTACTTCTACTTAAGTATTTTGCTTAAAGAGCACTTCAACTTCTACTCAAGTCACTTTTTTGATAGAGCACTTGTACTTTTACTCAAGTCTGGGTCTCTAGTACTTTATACATCTCTGATGATAAGGGATCAGATTGTAATAGGAGTGCAGGACAAGAGAGTAAGGATGCTGTTATTAAAAGAAACAGAACTTACCATTGAGAAAGCAGTTGGTATTTGTCAGGCTGCAGAAAGTACGAAGATACAATTGAAGTCGTTTGAAAACGAAAGTGAAACTGCTGTTGTAGATGCGGTGCAAAAACACAAAAAGAGATATGATAAGCGACAGCCACAGAAATCCAAATGGAAACCACAGGGAAGAGACTGTGAGAGATGTGGAAATAAACATGCTCCAAAAGAATGTCCAGCTTATGGCAAAGAATGTCGAAAGTGTGGAGGAAAAAATAATTTTGCCAGGTCCTGTCTCACAAAGAAAAGGGTACATGTTGTCGAACAGAAACAAGAGGAAAGTGACAGTGAGGACGGATAACCACTGTATGTCGAAGCAGCAATTCTGACTAATGGATGGTAATGATGATGAATGGATAGCACCTTTGATGGTGGATAGTGTGAAAGTGCCAATGAAAATCGACACAGGTGCACAAGTAAATGTCCTGCCGAGAAAATACTATAATAAGATGAACATTAAGCCAAAAGTGAGACCCAAGAAACTGGACTTAAGGGCATTTAGAGATCAGCCGATTCCACATATGGGTGTTTTCAGAGCGAGTCTTTCAGGAGAAGGACGCACCATAAGTGCACTGTTTGTTCTAGTAGAGGAGGATAGACAGCCGATTTTAGGTCTGAAAGCAAGTGAAGGACTTGGGCTTATAAAGAGAGTTCATATCATTGATAGCGCTCTAGTGACCACTAGGGGTGCAGCACATAGCAAACGAATGGACGTGCAGATTCTACCACTGAGATAGTGAAAGAGTACAAGGATGTATTGCAGGTTATCGGTTGCTTACCTAATTAGTACAAAATACGGCTAAAAGAAAATGCAGAACCAGTTATCCATGCAGCAAGAAAAGTGCCATTAGCCCTGAAAGAAAGACTGAGAAAAGAACTGACATCCTTGATAGACAAAGGGATAGTGAGAAAAGTAGAAGAACCTACTGACCGGGTGAATTCTCTCGTCATTGTGGAAAAGAAGAACGGTGATCTGAGACTTAGTATTGATCCAAGAGATCTGAATAAATGGATCAAAAGAGAGCACTGTAGGTTGCCAACTAAATCAGACATCACAAGCGCAATGGCTGGAGCACAATTCTTTTCCAAGCTTGATGCATCATCAGGGTTCTACCAAGTTAAACTGGATGAGGAAAGTGCAGCATTGTGCACATTTAACACTCCCTTTAGTAGACATTGCTTCCTACGCATGCCTTTTGGAATTGCCTCAGCTCCAGAGGTTTTCCACAGGACTGTACAACAAATGTTTGATGGCATGGAAGGTGTGGGAGTCTTCCTGGATGAAGTAGTTGTATGGGGTGCTACAAGGGCAGAACATGATGAGCCACTGAGAAAAGTGATGGCACGAGCACCAAAAACAGGACTGAAACTGAACAAACAAAAGTGTCAGTATGGGGTGAGATGCATTACTTACCTGGGAGACAGACTATCTGCTTCAGGGATACAGCCATACCCTGAAAGTATCTACTGATGCTTCAAAGGATGGACTGAGAGCAGTTCTGCTTCAAAAACATGACTTGGCATGGTTTCCAGTGGCATATGCATCACGAACGATGACGGAGGCAGAAAGAAACTATGCACAAATAGAGAAAGAGACATTAGGAGCAGTTTTCGAAGTTCCATGAATACATTTATGGAAGAGAAGTGGTATTAGAAACAGATCATAAACCATTGATTGCGATCTCAAAGAAGGCACTAGGAGATGCTCCTCCTCGCATCCAACGGTTAATGCTCCGTCTCCAGAAATACAGTCTGACGTTTGAGTTCACTCCAGGGAAGCACTTGGTAATGGCAGATGCACTCAGCAGAGCATCTTTGAGCCATACAGGATCAAGTAACACAGAACATGATGTACAGGTTCATGTAGACTGCATACAAAAACACCTACCAGTGTCTGAGGATAAATGGAGACAGATTGCTGAAACAACGGCAGACGACCGTGAGCTACAAGCTGTAATAGACAAAATCCACCTGCCAGGAGATCAGAGGTTGACAAATCCATATCAGAGCTCTAAAGATGAGCTGTCAGTTGTGCATGGTGTGCTCCTGAGAGGTGAACGGATTGTCATACCTACCTCCATGTGCTCACACATGGCAAAACTCACGCATGAGGGACACTTAGGCATTGAGAAGTGCAAGAGACGTGCAAGAGTTTTGATGTATTGGCCACACATGAATAGGGACATTGAAGCACTGGTGCAGCACTGAGAGACATGTCAGTGGCACAGGTACCAGCAACCTAAGGAACCCCTTATGGCCCACAGTAAACCTGAGGAACCATGGAGAAAGGTCGGTATAGACTTATTTCACCTAGTAGGGAGGGACTACCTTGTCATCATGGACTACAAGTCAAACTATCCAGAGCTAGCGATGCTGACTAATACAACAGCACAGCAGGTGATAAAACACACTAAAGCCATCTTCGCAAGACATGGAATTCCGGTGACTGTGGTGAGTGACAACGGACCACAGTTCAGCAGTCAGGGCTACAGAGACTTTGCAGAGACTTACGGGTTTGAACATGTAACATCAAGTCCACTGTACCCGCAGTCAAACGGCTTGGCTGAAAAAGGAGTGCAGATTGTTAAGTGTCTGCTAAAGAAAGCTGCTGAGCCTGGAGAGGATCCTTATTTAGCACTGCAAAACTACAGAGCATCCCCTCGTCTCCAGGTGAAATTCTCATGAACAGGAAGCTGAGAACACGGCTACCCTCAGCAGAACACCTGCTTCAAAGGAGACATGGAGATTATACAAAGATAAACAGCCAGAGCAGAGCCTATGACAGGAATGCCAAACCGTTATGTCCACTGGAACAAAAGGACACGGTACGTGTCAGATGTGATGGAAAGCGAAGGTCATCAAAGAGACAACACCAAGATCCTACTAGGTACTTACTGAGGATGGTAACACACTACGAAGAAATCGCCGTCACCTGCTGAAAGTGCCAAGCACCTGTATTGAAAGTACAGACATAGTTATCTCTGATGGACTAACTGAGCAAACACGAGTAGAGAAAAACTCACCTAGCTCTACAGCTGTCACTGGAAACATCACAGAAAACTCACCTTCCACTGAGATAGGTCGGGGAAGACCACGTTGTCACGCAATGAAACCTAAAAGACTGATAGAAGATTGTTAAGTTAGGTTTGTTTTAAAAAAAAAAGTTAAATGCAAAATATGCAACAAAGATTTGTGCAGCTAATGTTAGAAATACGCAGCAAGATTGTGTTGAACTAACTTGTTGTTGTTGTTTTTTTGCTGTTATTATGAGTAAGTGCTGTTAAAGTTGACAGAACTTGTTTAAGTTATAGTTAAAAAAAGGGAGATGTACTGATACTGACTATTGTAACAGTTAACCAACCGAGGCCGCCGTTTAGCGGTGTTGCTTTATGTTGCTTGTAAACGGATGTGGAGCAATAAAGCACTCTTGGGAATGGCAGTCTGTGTGAAGAGTTCAGTCAATACACATAAAGGCCTTCTGAAGAAAAACGATGACTTTGTGTAAGAAAAATATTCATATTTAACACGTTACAAATTAAAATTTTAGCCTCCAATTGCGTCTAAAGCGCAACTTACGACGACAGAAGTAGCATGGCGTAGCGTAAATATCAGCAATGTCGCACTACTACCATAAGTTTCGCTTTAGACTTAAGTCGAATCCGTATGTTCGTTTGGCTGGAAGCTTTTTTTGAGCTTCAAACTGATGGCTGCAATCCACTGCCATTATAAAGCTCGGAAGCGTCAGGGTGTTTATTAATATAACTCCGATTGTATTCTGAAAGAAGAAAATCATATACACCTAGGATGACTTGAGGGTGAGTAAATCATGGGGTAACTTTCATTTTAAAGTGAACTACTCCTTTAATAATAACTGAGGTACTTCCCTCACCATTATCGCTTCTTTATGCTGGTAAGAAAACGTTACTGTGAGAGGGTCAATTCCACACAATCATACAGTACTTTAGATGATTAACGTTCAACAAACCTTAAAGGGATAGTTCACCCTAAAATGACAAAAAAAAGTCTTAATTTATTCACCCTGGTGTTGTGCTACTACCACATGCCCTTCTTTCTTCTTCGGACCATAAGAAATCCTTGCACTCATCCATATAATGGCAGTGAATAGCGAACAGCATCTAGCTTTTACAAAATATCCATTCTATCAGTGCCCCAGTTCACTCCGTCTTTCCCAGAAAAAGCACACAAGTTGTGAGAAATCAAGATTAACAAAAACGCAACATGAAATGCCTAGAAATTCCCCTAAAAAAAGTATCTGTGTGCTATTTTAACCAAGTTAAATATCTCTGGGAAGTCTCAAACTCGCACGTCGCCCAGTAGTGCACAGAAGACCAACGGCTAAGGTCAGGATTTTTCTGCAAGTTTCTGGTTGTTGTTGTTTTTTCCAAACCCTATAGTATACTCCTATAGTATACTCCCAGAACACTTGGAATATATGGCATGAGTCGCATGAGATCATTCTGTGATGCTTTGGCATATTTTGTAAAAAGCTTGATGCTGGTTGCTATTCACTGCCATTGTATGGACGAGCATGAGCAGGACATTTTGTTTTTAATTCTCCTTTTGTGGACACAAAAAGAATGAAGGGCATACGGCATTGGAAGAACATCAGTTTGAGTAAATGATGAGAAATTATTCATTAAAGTTTGTGAGGAAAACTCAACAGAAAGCAAAGCTTTCTTGACATTTAAAAAAAAAAGGATTTATTTTGCCGTGGTGCTAATGATTCAGCAGCAGAAAAGTGGCACAGGTAACACTGGCATACACGCAATAAAAATGTGAATATTTATACCAGTTGATGCATTTACGCATATATCATTTTAACCTATACTGAAAACCAAGATGTTAGTCACAAACTACACAATACATTAGTGTTTTGTTCAATGTCCCCTACCGCATCCGATAGCCAGGGAAACCTTTGGAAACCATGGGGGTGTTCCAGACACTCCGTTTTTGAAGAGGAGAAACACATTAATGCCGTACAGAGTGTTCCAAGTGAACGTGGCCAACAGGAAGTACTGAAGCAGAGCTGTAAATGCTGTACAGGGACCCTCATCTGGGTACTTGTGATGGTCTGACTCAGGTACTATGTTCTGACCAGACAACTTTGCCACACTCAGATGTTGGACAGGGTTGTTTATGCCGAAGATGAAGAAAAGGTAGAAAACCGTCATGCTCATGCAGATGTTCACCATTAGCAGAGTAGGATTGCCTCTTCTTGACTTCCTGTGGCAAAGTGCATGAATATAAGTTATAAAAAGTTTCACCACTCAAATAGCTATGGCTATGCTTAACAGTGTAAACTATATGCCTTTACCTGGTTTTGATTTGGTACCCAGCTGTGACAGACAGACCCAGTACAGACAGAACGCAGCCGGTGATGCTGATCCAATTCAAGGCTTCAGAATATTTATAGTTGATATCAAATGTCTGTAGAAAATTACACTAAAATTATAGTGCCAATGGACTTTAATTCACAGCATCATAGACTTTACACTCTTAAAAATAAAGGTTCTTTATTGGCATCTTTGGTTCATTTGCATTCCATGGAACATTTCCATTGCACAAAAGGTTTATAGTGGAGAACGGTTCTTCTGATTATTAAAAATGTTCTTTACACTAAGAAAAAAATGGTTCTTTAAAGAATTGTTCAGTCAAAGGTTATTTGGTGAAGCAAAAATGTATCTTCTATGGTATTGCTCTGGAAACCACCTTTATTTTTTAGAGTGTACTGACCCATTTAAGTCAAATATCAATGATATTTACATTTTTTACAAATATATCTTACCATCAGAATGGCAAAGTTTGCATTTTTAAATTTTTTCGGTTGACAGCTGCATACTACATGACCTGAGGGGTTCTTTGTTTTGGTACAGCCTTCTGGACTCCAGTCATTTTTAGTGTAACTCCAAAACACACATGCAAAGTCGTTGAGGGATAGTGTGGAATCGACCTGAAAGTTCAACAATGTATTAATTCATGAACAATATACCTGTGCCGCCCTCTGTCAATATCACACTAAGAAAAAAAAAAGGTTTAGAACTATATACTAAAAGGTTCTTTAAGGGAACCAAACCCCCCTTTTGGGACCTCTATTTTTAAGAGTTTCATTATTAATAAGATACAGCAAGGCACAAACCACAAAAGCAGCCCAGAGGGAAGTGTGATGTTGGACTCACCGATGGTGTGACTGCAAACTCAATGTTGACAAATTCAAGATTTTCTTGAAGGTTAGCAGATATTACTCTTCTCTTGGTATCCAGAGACGGTTGAAAGCTTTTTGACTGAAAGAACTGATCGCTATCATAGAGGACAAACCCAACATCTTTATCAAAATCTACAGAAAGAGTGAAAAAAGTTACTATAGTTAAAATATCACTTTCAACCAATAATTTCATGTGGAATAATCACAAAATAAAACAAGGGGGAAAGTAGACCTTCACTGAAATTGACTTTCATTTGAAGGTCAATGTTATCTTTGGAAATCTCAGCCTGTGTCGTATCCAGCTTTATTCTGTCAGGTAAAAAAGTATCACTTTGCCCTGAAGAAATGAAGAGAAACATGACTGTTAGGAGCACTCTAACATTCCAAACCCTTACAAAAAAAAGTAAATTTTATTCTGTATAAGTAAAGTTCAAGTATATTTTTACTTTATGTATAAGAATAATATCAATATACTTGTAGTATACCTGAGTTTACTATTTCAGTACTGCTTGGGACTAAATTGGCCCACTTTTTTAGTGCATAAGTAAACTTGTAGGTATACTGATAGTTCCCTTTCTGACGTTATGTTGAAATACAGATATTAGGGGTCACTATTGGGAGCCCCAATCACTTCTGATGTATTCAGGAAAGGTCAAAGAAATTGGCATGTTCAACCAGAGCAAACATCAGCGGTCTCTCTCAGCGTTTGCAGAGATAAGTGTAGGGAGTTCACATCAGCGGCGTTCTGAAAGAGGCAATTTCTTTAATAAAAGAGTGAATTCCTCTAAAAGAGCTGTACAACAGATCACCTTTTTTCAAAAGATGCCGTTCCGTCCATGTCCTCCTGGGTGCAGATGATTTCTCTCTCTCTTGGACGGCCACGAGTGATGTTTTCACTGTATGGACCACGCTCATGATGCAGGGTTCGTATGGGTGCTTGAAATCCTTGAAAATGCTTGAATTTTTATGTTGTGTTTTCAAGGTTTGAAAAGTGCTTAAATTTTGGATAAAATGCTTGAAAATGCTTGAAATTGCAGCTGTATTTCTTTCACAACAAATACCTATCTGACTGAAGTGTGTTTATTAAATGGAGAAATTAAATGTAGCTCTTCAGATATAGAGCGATTTGCGGTACGCTGGTCAGAGCAAAAGTAGGCAGAGTTTTCATTTTGATTTCCACGCTTGTTTGGATGCCGGATGTTTGGATGTTTTTATTGGCCGCGCGGGTAATCGTCACAGAGTGCAGCGGCAAAAGTTGAACTAATTTTAACTTTGATCGCGGCGTGCGTGTGAACTCGCCAATTCTGCGCTCTGCTTTGGTCGACGCAGCAACAAAACGTCATCGCGCAGCGCAAGCCATTGAAATAAATAGGTTTCATAAAAGGGCCATTAGTGACGGAGTACTTGGTGTGATAATGTTTGTAATACATGTAGGTTATGTCACGTGTCATACAAGTAGCCTACTGTAAGGTTGAGGATGGCTTTATGCAATATTTACACGGCTCCATTCAGATAAATGGATATGTCTTGATAAAATGAAAAACATTTTTTTTTATTATTAATATAAGGTATTTATCAGGCAGGTGCCTGTGCCCTGTCAGAGTCTTCTGGGTTAAAATGGAATTACAGGTGGTTTCCGCACTGACTCAGATTTTGTTCAAACCTTGTCTATATCAAGAATGTGTCCCAAAACCAAGGCCTGTAAAATATTTCTGTTCAAATCCTATGTCTTCATATTTTCAGCCCTTGAAATTACTTCAGTTTTACAGCCTGAAAATCACATTATCTGGGAAGCAATATTTGGACATCAATATAATGAAAATTATTATTCATAATATTTACTTAGTCATACATTTTGAAAAATACAATTTGTGATTTGCTTAAATATCTGATCTTTCTGCTATTACGAAACACAATTTTGTCTGTTTATAGCATTATCTCATTTAATGTGATAAAAACACTAAATAATAATTTTGACTATGTATTGGTATGTAATTTACGATGGTGTAAGGTTCTGGAAAAAAAAACTTTAAAATGGACCTTGAAAGTGCTTGAATTTGACCTTGGAAAAGGGGTACGAACCCTGATGATGAAATGGTGTTCATGGATTGGTCATACACTCACTACGAGAGCATGCCCATGGGAACATTACGGTCGCAACTCTCGTACTTCTTCAAGAGGCATAGAGTCTCCTCAGCTGCTTTCTCTCCTGGTTCTTCTACCTCTGGGTACAAGGCTTTGGCGGCAGGTGCTCAGGACGATCTGGAGGTTACAATGGGAGAGCTTCTGCCGGGATAATGCGGGCCCCCTGTTCTTCAGCACACTCTTGTCCACCAGTCGAGTTTCTGGATGAGTTAGGCTGCTCGTCCATGGGTGAGCTTAATTTCTTAATCTGGGCTCATGAGGAAGATGAGTTATCAATCACAGCATCAGAGGGCGGGCTTATGCCTTCTGACTCGTCTGAACTTCCATCTTCGGGTGTCATAGTTCAGTCTGTGGCTGACATCGAGTTGGCAGCCATGACTTCCTGGACCTCCACAAGCATCAGACTTGGGGCGAGCCTCACTCCCATGGAAGGGGGAGGGACATTTACATGGTCAGAAAAATAGCAATTTTCTCTTTCCCTGGGTTACACACACACACACACACACACACACGGTGTTCATGGCCCTTGTTTTTTTTACGATGGCCAGACATCGAATACTCGCACCAGAACCTTGGTGGATACGTACCACGTATCCAGGTTCTCTCCTGGTGGAGAGAAAACACTTGGCCTCCCTGCAATTTGTCGCAAGAGAGAAAGGTAAGTGTGAGAGAATCAACGAGGCGCAGCCCCCTTGACAGTGAATCCTGTGAGCAAAGTAGGTGTTTTTACACACCATTCACCACGAGTGCCAAGGGATGCAAAACCTCCCGACGTGGCAACCACTGCTCCCTCTCGCTACCCACCTCACATGAAATGCGGTTCCATTGGTATCGCTAGTCCAGAGTCTGGATGCATTGGCTAGCGCTTTCCAGCCCGTCATGCTGGCTCATCAGAACAGTCCGGTTCGGCTGTTCTTTTCTTCAGGCACCCGAACAGATACAGTGGCATTCTTTCTACCTCTGTACGAGATGAGAACGCTGCTGTCATTCGGGTAGAGATCGCTGTCCTCTTAGTGAAGGACATGATAGAGCTTGTCCCACCAGCCGACAAGAAGGGCTTTACAGCCCTTCATCGAACCCAAGAAAGGGGGTGGGTTGAGACCAATCTTAGCTCTGCGAGTTCTGAATTACACTATGTACAAGCTTCCATTCATTATGCTCACACAGAAACACATGCTCTCATGTTTCAGACTCCAAGATTGGTTCGCGATGATAGACCTGACGGACGTGTACTTGTCTCAATGTCTCTATCCTTGCTTGGCACAGACCATTTCTACAGTTCACCCTAGAGGGAGGGGCATACCAGTACAAAGTCTTCCTTTTCGGGTTGTCCCTGCCTCCTCGCATATTCATGAAAGTCGCAGAGGCTGCCCCTGCACCATTAAGGTAAGTTAACCCTTACCATGGTATCTAATCCTAGCCAACTCATGAGGGTTGTTGTTTGCGCACAGGGACTTGATCCTCGAGCACCTACCCGACTGGGACTTCGGGTCAACTGGGAAAAGAGCAAGCTCTCCCCGGTGCAGAGTATCTCTTTTCTCCGTGTGAAGTTGGACTCAATCCCCACAAAACGTGTTCAAGCACAAAACAGCGGTAGCCTACCACTGAAATATTTTCAGAGGCTCCTGGGTCAAATGGCATCCTTGGCAGCAGTCATAAGAGACTTCTTATGAAAACATAAACATTTCTAAAATATTCAACATTTTTGACCAGCAGTGTACATAAATAAAAACACTGCATCATGACTCTTCCTCTTTTGCTGCATTCACACCAGATCAAGTCCACAACATGTGACGTTCTACTCAGAGCTGTTCATATCCTTAGATTTATAATTACGCATCTCTATGGTAACACTATTAATGGCAAAATTAATCTGCAGTGGCCTGGTGGTACAAGTTGGAGCCTTGTAGAACTACAATTGCAAGTTCTACAAGGTCATGAACACTTTTACAAGTCGGAATCTTGTCATTTTGACATGTCGTGAATGCACCTTTTTTCTGTTGTATATTTAAGCTTCAAACTTGCCTTTAAAAGAGGTTAATTGCACTTGTCGGATTGGAGTTTCCCCCTTCAGTGACAGCACTGCCATGTTCGGTTGCACCAGCAATGGATTTGACTCCTCACGCTGAGAGAGTTTCTGTAGAGTCTGTGTTAGTCTAAACAAACACAATTAAAAAGTCAGACAGCAGGTCAAAAAGAAAGTGCTTATGAATTTGGTTGAGATGGTTCTGTATGTAAGTGTCAGTGCAGTGATGGTGAATTGTTTTGTTACTCATTTATTGCAGTTTGGTTGACGGAAAAGTACATCCCATGACCTGCGCTCAGAAGCTGACTGACTGTGGCGACTGCTGACACTGCAATATCCTGAACAATGAAGAAAAAGAGTTTCTCAAAACAACTCTGGTTTGTATAAGCACTGATAAGCCAAAACATTATGACCGGTCACAGGTGGAGCAAATGTCGTTGAGCATCTCCTATCAAGAGCACATATTAAGTTCTGGGTAGATTAGATGGTAAGCAAACAATAACAATTCTTGTAATCAACATGTTGGATGCATGAGAAATGGGCAGGAATAAAGATCTGATTGAATTTGATAAGGTCCAAATTGTTATGGCAAGGCAACTGAGTCCAAGTATCTCTGAAATGGCAAAGTTTGTGGGTTGCTCACGGTCAGCAGTGGTGAGAATTTACCAAAAGTGGTCCGAGAAGTGATAAACCACAAACCGAAAACAGGGTGTTGGGCACTCAAGGCTGGCTACAACACACAGTGCATCACACTCGCTGCGTAGCTCAGACCAGAGTGTCTATGTCAGAGTGTCAGAGTGCCCTATCCATTGTCAAAAGAGTCTACGATGGGCACTTGAGCATCGAAAATGGATCTTGGAGCAGTGGAAGAAGGATGCCTGGTCCAATGAGTCCCTTTTTTTTACATAATAAAAATGATAATGTAAAAAATTACAGGTAATGACACCAGGATGCACTGTAGGATGACGACAAGCCGGTGGAGGGAGTGTGATTCTCTAGGAAATGTTCTGCTGGGAAACCCTGGGTTTGGCCATTCATGTGGATGTCAATTTAATACGTGCCAACTACCGGAACACTGTTGCAGACCAAGTCCACCCCTTCATGACAGTGGAGTTCCCTGGTGGAAGTTGCCTCTTTCAGCAGGATAATACACTCTGCCACAATGCACACATTGTTCAGGAATGGTTTGAGGAACATGATGAAGAGTTCAAGGTGTTACCCTGGCCTCCAAAATCCTCAGATCTCAATCCAATTGAGCATGTGTGGGATGTGCTGGACCAACAAGTTCGATCCACGGCAGCTCCACCTTGCAACCTACAGGACTCAAATGATCTGCTGCTAATGTCTTGGTGCCAGATACCAAAGGACACCTTCAGGGGTCATGGAAATACCAACATGTAAATTATGAAAAACAAGTTGTGCAGAGTAAAGAGAGAAAGAAAAAAGACATGAACAAGAGCAAGTACAAATTGTCTTGCTATATTGTTACCCTAAAAATTAACATTTAAAAATTGACTCTTATAATAATAATACAATGAATTTATAATATATAATTATTTTGATAATAATTATTATTAATAATGATAATAATAAAACATTATAAACATTTATATATGAATAAGAAGTAACAAGAAATGTTTCTTGAGCATCAAATTAGCATATCAGAATGATTTCTGAAGGATCATGTGACACTGAAGACTAGAGTAATGATGCTGAAAATTCAGCTTTGATCACAGAAATAAATAATCAGTTCTTTTAATTTCTAATAATATTTTGTAATATTTTACATTAAATAAATGCAGCCTTGGTGAGCATAGGAGGCTTCTTACAAAAACATAAAAAAGGGTAATGTTTCCAAACTTCCAAACAGGTACTGAACACACACACACAGTTTAAATGGAGAAAATCTAAAAATGTCCCTCATGACAGGAGATCGTTTAATAAGTACCGTGCTTTGTGGAGTTTCATCACAGGAGAGCAGGATGTTGGTTATTTTTACAGCATTTGTGATGTTGTGGGCTGTTAGCCGTTCTGGTATGGATGTGAGGATCTGGGTACTGGAGGCTAATTTGAGGACATCGGCTTGACCTCCAGAAAGCTTCATTTAACAAAAAAATATATATATCAATTATGCAAACATGCAAGCTTTTCTGTTTTCATCTGAGGAAAATTCATGTTGTATATGACTATATATTACAATCATTAGACATTGATTACTTACATCATTATTAATGGTGTCCAGGGTCAAACCACACTCTAGAGTGTTTGGAGGATCAAATAAGTGAGTAGATCTATTACAGAGGGCCGAAGCTTTGGCGATTCCAGCTGAAAAACATTCATGTTAAATGAAGAGATTTTTAAAGTATAGAGTATATTGTAAATACAGAAAGGTAGACTGAAATACCATTTGGTGTATTTGATGGACATCGCTCAACTGAGAAAGCAAACTGGCCTAAGACTGTTTTTGGAAAGGTGAATTTACTTGTTTGTGTGGAGCTTTGTTCAGGGCAGAAATTTGCTGTAAAAAAGTGAAGACTCTTAGTAACATTGAGAACTTAAGCAAGATTATTCAGTCTACATATCATGCAATATTTTAAATGGGTTTTACAGATGTTGCAGGTAGTTCCAGTCCAATCGTCTGGGCAGAGGCAGATCCCGTTTAGTAAGGTACCCTTGTTTTCACACACCAGATTGGGTTTGGTCGTTGTTGTGTTCAGGGGTGCTGTAGTGGTGGATCTCTGGGTTGTTGTCTGGAGTGTAAAGTTGTCGAATGTTGAGGCGCTGGTGTCCAGGGGTGCTGTAGTGGGGGATCTCTGGGTTGTTGTCTGGAATGTAGAGGTGTCGAATGTTGAGGCGCTGGTGTCCAGGGGTGCTGTAGTGGTGGATCTCTGGGTTGTTGTCTGGAGTGTAAAGGTGCCGAATGTTGAGGTGCTGGTGTCCAGGGGTGCTGTAGTGGTGGATCTCTGGGTTGTTGTCTGGAGTGTAAAGGTGTCGAATGTTGAGGCGCTGGTGTCCAGGGGTGCTGTAGTGGTGGATATCTGGGTTGTTGTCTGGAATGTAGAGGTGTCGAATGTTGAGGCGCTGGTGTCCAGGGGTGCTGTAGTGGTGGATATCTGGGTTGTTGTCTGGAATGTAGAGGTGTCGAATGTTGAGGCGCTGGTGTCCAGAGGTGCTGTAGTGGTGGATCTCTGGATTGTTGTCTGGGGTGTAAAGGTGTCGAATGTTGAGGTGCTGGTGTCCAGGGGTGCTGTAGTGGTGGATATCTGGATTGTTGTCTGGGGTGTAAAGGTGTCGAATGTTGAGGTGCTGGTGTCCAGAGGTGCTGTAGTGGTGGATCTCTGGATTGTTGTCTGGGGTGTAAAGGTGTCGAATGTTGAGGTGCTGGTGTCCAGAGGTGCTGTAGTGGTGGATATCTGGGTTGTTTTCTGGAGTGTAAAGGTGCCGAATGTTGAGGTGCTGATGTTTATAGAGTCGGTCGAATTGTTTTGACACCAAGTCTGTTCAAAAACAGCTGTTTACAGAGACAAACATTAGACAAAAGGTATCTGTCAGGTTGCAGGTTTTATCTGTCTCTTCTCCTTCAATTGTTTTTAGTTTTTCACGTGTTGTCCGCACGCAGTTGATCGGGCTTTGTAATAAATGCGGACGTGCACGCGCAAACAGCTGTTTCTCATTCTTTTCCTATGTGTTCCTATTTCTACCCCTCAGTTTTCTCTTTCATTGCCAGTGTGTTTTGTCTATTTAACTACACATTTGTCTCATTTTTGTTTTTTGTTCTTTTGTTTATTCATCCCGGCTTTTTTCTATGCCAGTGATTCTCGCTACCTCTGGCTAGTGACTTGCTCCGATGGATTATTCCTGTCTGCGCTTTAACATGTCAAGTGATCGTCTGCCTGGGTCTGAACCTCTGCCTGTTCTTATGGATTGTATAAACTGGCTGCCAATTCGGATTTGGATTTTCCCCTGTTCCTGCTGAGTCTTACCTGAGGGACGTGCTCATCTTTTTGCCTCCTGATCTCTTCATCTGTTATCTAGCCACCCGTATGGACTTTGATCTTTTGCTGGGACATTTATTGACTGTTATAACTCAATAAATTTTGAGTCACATTTGAGTCCTTTTCCTTGAGATCCCTGACAGCATCAACCTGTGATCACTTGCCTTTACAGAACCAAAGTCCCTGTATAAATCTGGTCCAGCTTGCCAACTTATTCCAAGAGCCAGCCATTAAGACAGGAAAAATCAGTCTAACTAACCTGAAAAGCAACCAATCTCAGTTTGTTTTGATTTCTAAGTGCCATTTAGGCACTTTTGGCAGGTTGAAAAACCTAATTTAAATAGCATCAAATATTAGCAGAAGTGTGTAGTCTCAAACAAAACTTAAAACATCAAAATTAAGTCAAAAACTACTTGATATGACTTGAATACATTGGACTATAGCAATAAACGTAATTGATATGGGTCAGACCAGAAATAGCTCAAGATAACAACTGTGAATGTTCACGTTTTGCACCGTATACACAAACACATCACTCAAACCCCCTTAATGTGATTTGTAGCGAGATGTATAGTGCCTTAGTCAAATTAGTAGGCTACTTCTATCTCACAAGTATTTGGAAAATTAGGATGTGATATGCAGTGGTTACACAGAACATATGTGGAAATTAACCCAGAAAACAAACACACAATCAGGAATGCAAGTTGTGCAAAAAGGGTAAAGAAAGAAATAAAATATGAGAAGTAATGTCTTGCTGCACAATCAGATAAAGCATCAAAATGAAATAATAATGCATTAATGTCTAAAATATACCCATTATTAATTAATTATAATGACAATAGTGGAGAAATATTATTTTATTATTGCTATTAATTGTTAATAATAATAACAGCATGGTCAATACAATCTATGTATTACAATGTGCACACACACACATATTTATATATACAGTATATATATATATATATATATATATATATATATATATATATATATATATATATATATATATATATATTTATTTTTTTTTTTTATCATTATGATAAATAAACCATTAACTATATATAATTAACTTGTATAACAATTCTAACTATTTCAAAAGTGAACCTTACCTGTGGTTAAGATTAAGAGCAGAAAGTGGTCCATTACACATGACAAATATAAAGCTAACTACTAATATGAACTCTTGTTACTGTCTGGTTTATAAAGGGCTGGATCTTTGCTGGAGTGGGAAGTCCTTCAGTCATGGAAATAACCATCATTTCCAATTAAACTTACATTATAGACAGAGCTAAATGAGGCAGGAAAACAGCACTAAACTGTAACAGTATTTTACATATTATTCTGTATTATTCACACAGGCACAGCACATATATTTCTTACCAATCTTTATCAGGGTATCCCCAAAACATGCATGCAAAATTATGGAGGGATATTGTGTCTTGAGACTGAAAGCTCAATAATACATTAATTCATCCTATTTACCCTTTGTCAACATGTTTAATGCTGAAACTCATGAATGATGTAGAGGAATTTAAAAATGAAACAGTTTCTACTTTCTACAAGTATGAATGAATTTTTAAGGTAATGATTACCTGTATCCTACCTCAATAACAAGATAAAACATGAACACGAGGACACTGTACCGAACATTTTCTTATGTAAGTAAAGACATATAGACGTAATAAAAGTCCTTATCTCTAGATGTATAATATTTACTTTACTGAATCATTAAGCATCAACATTTGACAAATATCACTATAAATTGTAGTTATATTTTGTTTCACCATCGCTGAGCCTTTAGAGCAGTAAAGAATAAATAAAACAAACCACATATTTTCAACTAAACTTTTTTTAATAAACAGTAAGAAAATTGAAATCCATAATTTGTCCTAAAGCAAGTCTGATATAAATCAAAGACTAAAGTAAAGTTTTTGAAAAGACTGTTTGCATATTATATTATATATATTATAATATCTAAAGTTTACTATACACGGTAAAAAATTATGTGATCAGTAAGTAATGACAACCTATGCTTTTACATTGCTTAACTCATAAAAATAAGTTATACAATTTCAAGTAATACAAGGTTCAGCTAATTAATTTAATGTAATTTAGGTTGAAATGATTTTATATTTTTAAGTACAATCAACTTGTACAGTACCTAATGAAAGTATATGAGATAATTGAATAATGTATTAAATAATATTAAACTGAACTAAAATAAATGTCAGCAGACAAAGGGAATATTCTACAATCTTGTCAGGTCTTGGACCTCCGTGAAGTTGGCACCCCATAAAACGAAATCATTTCCAAAACTATGCCATTCGTTTGTGCTGCGTTTGTGCTGATTTGTGCCGCAAAAACAAACGTTTATGCTGGTTTGGTGTTTGAGATATTGAGCATTATTTTTTTGTGTTGTGTGACGTCACTCTCCACCCCATGTCCTTCAAATCGCTCCAAACCGGTGTAATTCGTTTGTGCTCGGTTTGTGCTGGTTTGTGCCGTTAAAACAAACACTGTATCTGTTTTCCTTTCGCAGATATAACAAATTTAATTCGGTGCAGTGACGTCACTCTCCACCCCACCTCATCTAAATCGCACCAAACCGGTGTTGTTCGTTTGTGCTCGATTTGTGCTGGTTTGTGCCGTTGAAAGAAACATTGCAACTACGATCCCCTCTTAAACATAAAAAAAGAAACTTTTTAAGAACAGTTACATAACTGTCCACCCCATATGGTCCAAATCGTTGCAAAACTGTTTTTCCCCTCCTTAGAAATAACACATTGGATTCGGGACAGTGACGTCACTCTCCACCCCATGCCATCCAAATCGCCCCAAACCGGTGCTTTTTGTTTGTGCTCGATTTGTGCTGTTTTGTGCCGTAGAAAGAACCATCATAAATTATTCCATTCTTTAGACCTCACAAAATCTTTGGAGGAGTAGTGACGTCACGCAAGCAAGCCGCGCTCTCCATCCATCTCGTCTACAAACCTGTCCCGTTCGTTTGTGCTCGCACAGGGCCGCAGCTGTCAGTGTTCTTTTCTGTAGATATGGGAATGTTTTATTTTAGATTTGTGCTAGATATTGACATTTGGTTTTTATATAATCACCAATGCACTATATGATATGTAATGTACTATGATATGTAATGTACTGCCACTACTGTGACTGTAAGCTACGTGTGACTGATGCTTAATTTTGTATTAAAATGAAATAAAATAACCAATAAAAAAAATATATTTAAAAAATTGTGTAGTGTCTTAAGTTTTCTGAATACTTTTAACAGCTTAAAGTCATTTAAAGTCTTTCTGCCCCCTTAAAAACATTTGTTTACCCTAAGCACTGCATAGTGGGAAAACAAAACAGGAAAGGGCATCTGGCTGTGAAAAAGGTAAGCATGTGCTCTGAGATAAAATACTAAAAAAGTGCTAAAATCATGTGTGCAGGTCAATACAATTTACAGGATCATTTTAACAAATAATAAATTGATAGACGCGTCAAAGATGTGAAACTTTTTATTCATTTTGGGCATTTAGGTAAATGTATCATGTCCAAATGATCATCCATTGGTCATTAATAAGAGTAGACCTATGACATTCTTATGCCATGCCATAAAATACATTAAGTTATTAGTTTTGTACAGCAATGTACATTTCATGGCAAAAAGCTTGATTTTATGCAGAGGAAATGACAGAAAGCAATATAAAAGTGGAATATGTGTTCCATTTAATCCTCTGAAGTCATATAATTAACAGTGAACAGACTAAAATTTAACTAATTCACAGAAAAGATCGTCACCCATCCTGCACTGGGCAAGTTCAGTTATTTCTACTTTTCTTATAACTGGAAAATGTGTTGTCTTTTCAAGCTCTTTTGTAATGAATTTGTTGATTTAGTTCACAAAAGGATTCTTTGTAAATCTTAATCTGACTGATATATATATATTTTTTTTTTCTGAACTCATTGACTTGCTGATCCATATCACTGGAATGAAAGATTAGAAAACAATGACTTTGAGATGAGATTTTTACTGAAATATTGAAAATTCAGTCTGTTCTTTTAAGCCACCAAATGACGGATTCTCTAGTCATAAAAAAGTAGCAATATCTAAACACGGCCAATATAGGATGGATGACCAGATTTTCTGAGGTAAATCTAATTGAATGACCACAGAACAATTGGACTATAGTCTGCACATGCTTTTATTTCAGCCATCATTTACTTGAACTGATTTGGAAAAAAATATGCAGTTTAAGTGAATGGCAACTAAGTATATCACTCCCTATCATTTTGCCCAACATCTCGATTCCATGGAAGAAAGTATACATATACATATACATGTACTGTATATGTATATGTGTATATATGTGTATATGTGTGTGTGTGTGTGTGTGTGTGTGTGTGTGTGTGTGTGTGTGTGTGTGTGTGTGTGTGTGTGTGTGTGTAGGTGTGTGTGTGTGTGTGTGTGTGTGTGTGTGTTTATAGATATATAGATCGATAAATACTATATATATATATATATATATATATATATATGTGTGTGTGTGTGTGTGTGTGTAGCGACTGGGCTATTTGAATCATTCATTCGTTTGGCCTGAATTCTGAATTAACAAATTCAGACTCTCTGTGTTTTCTAAGCACTTTCCTTCCCAAAACGATCTTTGCTAAGCTTACTAAAGCTTGTAAGCTCCTGACCCCCCAAATACAAATCATACGCCGGCTCCAGAGAGACTGGAGCAAATGGACTTTTACGACACTAATTGCACCTCAGAAACACTCCAGAACCTGAAACTAACATTCCTCTCTGCACCAAAGAGATAACGAAACTTTCTCCTGCTACGTGACATCACACCCCCACACACACACAAACATCCCTTTGTGTTTTGAATTAGGATAGAATATCCTTTAATATATGTACAATTACATTATGCATGTGTGATTAGTTTTTGCTTTATAATAGAGGTGTGGTTTTGCTAGGGTATAGTTTTGAATTCTAAATGGTCCCTGAAAGAAGGTTCCTCAATAGTGTCTTGTAACCCGACCTCGACCTGGTCATAAACTTTATGACTCCAAAGCTGCAGCTCATCCAGTTTCCTCTGCAAGCCAACGTTCCAACACATTAACACAAACACACACACACACACACACACACATACACATACACACACACACACAAACACCATTCATGGAACTTTTCAGAGAAAAGTACCTCTAAAATGTTTGATATGTATTCCTTTGTTTCTCAGGTGTCTTCACATGCCATAATGGAAATATTGACAATTTTATTATGTTAATCAAACTTTAATTGTGTGTAATTCTGCATATCTTATGTAACTTGGTGTTCCTATAATCTTCATATGACAAGTTTCGTATCTCTGTAATCCTCGCAATCTAACAGAGTTGAATTTCGATAGCAGAATGCAGTAATGTACATTGTTTTACACATTTCATGTCTTGAGCAAATCGGCTCAAATTTGATATCCCTCATGACTCATTCGAGTGGGCGTTGCCTGCAGGACAAAGAAACTTCTTCCCGCTCTGAAATCTCTGAAGGTGATTGGTTGTTCGCACGAACAGAGGCGTCAACCCATCTTTTCCATAAAAGACGACTCAGGAAATCTTCGGAGAGCACTTTTACGAACCCTCTTCGTCAGCGAGAAGATCCATATGGCTCCCTTTTTGGGAGCGTTCTCCGTTTTTCTTTTTCTTTAAGTCTTTTCTTTATTTTCGTCTTCGGACTCTCCCTACGTTCAGCGAAGCGAAAGTAGCCGGCAACCTCAACTTTAAAGAGACTTGAACATCCCGCGGCCGCGCTCACCGAAGCAAGCCCTGCTTTCTTAAAGAAACACACGCATGCTGGATGCACGCACGACTCTGCGTTCTTCAGCAACAAAGAGAACCATTTTGCAAGATAAGTTTATTGAACTTTTAATGTAATCTGATTTCTTGTTGTCTCTCAAAGGTTACCTGGTCTGTGATTTTGCCTAACTGTGATCTTTCTTTGATCGCACATGTTAGTTTCACTTTCTCTCATCTCTCTCATTGTCCAATCTCTCTCTCTCTCTCTCTCTCTCTCTCTCTCTCACACATTTTCGTTATTCGTTTAGTCTTGTATTTGTTTACGTGTCCTGTACATACATATTTACTCGTGTAAATTGTAGTATTTTGTATTCCTTAGTTCAATGTATTAGTCCAATTATTAAAATTCCATATATCCTTGATTGCATCTGTCTTAAATGCTCATAATTACAAAGTCAATGATTTGTTGATCTTAAGCTACACTGATTTGTTACTTTTAAGTAACCTAATTTTATAAGAACAGGAGAGTTGTTTTCATGGCCAGAAAATAGCTTTCTTTGAATTATAAGAAAGAGATAATTTTTGTTGAGAAATTGTTAAGTTAATCTTACACTGTAAAAATAAAAGGTGCCTGGAGGAACCTTTTGGGGTTCTTCACTTTGCCACACCGGCGGAACCGTCTGTAGATCCTCTAGGCACCCTTTAAAAAGGGCCGGTTCTCTGAGGAACCACACAGGTTTCCTGAGGAACTCTTATATTAGGCACTGTGTGGAACCACTGTGGGTGCCTCCAGGAACCAAATTTCATTTTTTTTTTAAATATTTAATTTCATGTTATTACTATGGTTACCTTTGACTTCTATTATAATAAACAAATTGAACCAAATACAAAATAAGAATTGTTTATTACATATTTGATATTCATTTTTATACATACACTTCCATGCACATGGGGAAAAAAGCTAACTACAGATTAATATCAATGACTACACAAAAAAATAGTATAATACATAAGCAACATGAATAATCAACCATGTATATACAATAGATAAACAAGAAAAGACATCTCAACAAAATGCATGGAAACACATATGTTCCACTAAATAAATCAATGTAAAAAAATTACATTTGAACTAATTAAAAATGTCCATCTTTACTTAACTTTAAAACATTTGTGTTTCAGTCCGATGGTTAGTCTGACATCACTGTTTCCAAGTCCAAAAGCTCTATCAGATGCCAAAAACAAACAACAGTGCTAATATACACTCATTGTGCTGTAACCTTTATCTCTATACTGAAATCTCTGATGGTTAGTTATTCAGCTATTTTGAATCATAAAATGTTTAAGTCTGGGATGCCGTTAGACTGGAGACTGTAATACACTATGGCTTTTGAAAAGCTTAAATGTGTGACTTGAATCAACAGTATTCATAAATGGTTGTTGAGTATTCTCATGAAACAAGATAGAGGAAGTAGAGGCTTCGACCCGGAAACAGAGTTAAGGTGCAGTAAAATGATCTGTTGTTCTGTGAATGTTCACTGGTGAATTCAGTCATTTCAATATGAATTCACACGATCAGCAATTTCGTTTGTGGTCAAAAATGTCACTATGGGACCAAGTTGGTGTGAGGTACTTAACGAGTTAGAAAAGTGAAAAGGTACAGCATCGTTTTCCGTTTGTTTTTCCTCTTTTCTGGTGGATGGTCCAGGCACTTCGATGATTTTCAGGTCTACAGGAGGATTTTTATTCTTGATCAAACTTGTATTTCAGCTTACTGAGATCCCTGCAAAGTACAAAATGTACTGTTAGTAAGGTTATTAAACTGATAGTTGTGAAATTTTAATAATTTCCTCAGCCTTGTGACGTTCCAGACCTGTTTGACTTTCTGTCTGTGGAACCCAAAAGCAGATCTCAGGCATAATGCAACCCCAGTCACCGATCGCTGACACTGCATGAAACACAAGCAGAAAACAATTGTGTAAATCATTCATGAAACCATTCTTATGCACACTTGTCTAGTTCAATTCAATGCAACAATTTATGTAAAAATGGTTAAGCTCCAAAAATGTCCCAGAAAAGATCCTAAAAATAATCAATGAGTTCACAACTCATGTGTTATGGGTTGTGTTGCAAGTCTTCTGAAGCCTAATAGCTTTTTCCTATTTATTTATTTTTTTGTCGAAAAAGACTAAACTTGAAGTTATAATTCAGAGTTAAAATGTCTATAGCATTTTTTGTGAATCAAACCTGTGATATTATTTTTCTGAGTAACATGAATGAGATTTGAGATCATGAGAAAAGATTTTCAGAGAGTAACTGATTAAAAAACACAAGTACACAGTCAAACAATACAATTTCACACAGAGAAAGTTCATAGTAATAAAGTACTTGCATGTGGTGCAGGTAACTTACTGTAATTCAATGTTGCCACTGAAATGTTCAGATTATTTTAGAAATGTAATGGTTGTTCTGGGGAAACAAAAGAACAAAGCTGATTATTCACAACATAATATTTATTGACCAGTAAATGGCTTTAAAATGGTATTTGAGAGAATGAGGGCACCTGTAGTAAAGTTAGGCTAAACAAAAACAGACCAAACTATAACCTGTATTTGTTATTCATAACAAACGCCAAGAATCAGAGAATTTTCTAAATTAGTTAGGCTATATCAGCAATTTGAAGACACAGTTGTACAAAATATGTTGAATTGAATGACTAAATCAATGTAAGACAATAAGTCAATAATTTCCATTTGTTCATTAGATCAACGTAGTTAGCATCGCGGCTAAAACCTTCATGCCAGATACTGTGCAATAAACGAGTGGTAAACACTGTAAAAACGTAGTAATGTATAATAAATTTAGTTTAGATATATGTGTGTGTTTGAATAGTGAGTAGACTCTGTATTTATATTTATTTGGCGAGTTTACAAACCTTGTAATGGAGAGCCGAACAAACGGCGGAAGCTTTGATGAGAGGAGCCGTTACTTTCTGATGACGATCAGCTGAGCTCTGTTGCGCGCGAGCAGCGCGAGGATCACTGAAGCGACGACAGCAGAGGAATAGCAGCAGTTTCGTGACAGAATAATACTTTTCTCCTCCTGCTTCTTCTTCTTCATATAATATTATTATTATTTAGTGTTGTTGTTTAAGGTTTAAATGACTTAATAAAATAGGCCTATACTAAATATATGTAAGCTACCCAAGTGAAAAAGACTATAGTTACTGTTAAATGTATTAAAAATGCATTAAAGTATATTTGTATTGTAGGTCTACTAAAAACACACTCAAGTACATTTTTAATACATTTAATAGTACATCTTTTCCACCTGGGTATGTATACTGAATCAAACTTGCCTATAATAATAATAATAATAATAAAAATGCATTAAAGTAGGCTATATTTGTATTGTAGGTCTACTAAAAACACACTCAAGTACATTATTAATACATTTAATAGTACGTCTTTTTCACCTGGGTATGTATTCTGAATCAAACTTAAGTAGCCTATAATAATAATAATAATAATAATAGAATAATAATCTAATTCGGGCCTCACTGAACCATTGGGTTCCTCCAGATGCTGGCTTTAACATAAGAGATCTTCCAGGAACCACTTGAATGTTAAAAGATCTTCCAATAACCCTTCTATCGCATTCAAGTTCCTCTATTTTCCCCCAAAGCACTTCGAGGTCTCATAGTAATGAAAAGGTGACTCCAGAACCTCTGAAGTAAATACAAAGTGCTTAAAGGATCCCATAAGTTCCAGCAAGAACCTCAAAGATTGTCAATGGTCCTCCAGTAACCCTACTATAGGAAAAAGAGCTTTGAGGCACCAAAATTACATTTTGAAGTTCCTTGAGTATCCGACAGGATACTTGAGGCTCCTTTAGTTTTTACAGTGTACGGCCGTTTTGCTGTGTGTTACATGTTAAATGTACTACTAATGCCAGTGCGACAACATATATATACACACACACACACACACACACACACACACACACACACACACACACACAACCGTGGTATGAATAAGCATGTAACCTGTTGGTAACAAGTTAGTTCATTTGGCCCAACTACTTTATTAAAAATTACATTAAAAATAATTCCTGTTTTCATCAGATGCCTAGGAAACCAGCCTGTGGACGTGATGACATCATCAAAGTAATCAGTGCTGCAAAGGAACAGATTATTACAGGGACAAACATAGCAGTTCCTAGAGAAAAGGTGTGGGCAGATTTAAGCAAACAACTAAATAACAAAGTTTCACCAAAGAACCTTTATACTATTGTCAAGACAAACAGGCACAATATATGGCAAATCCTTGAGCTCAGCAAAATCGACACAGATATCCAAGATCAAGGTCCAAACAGTGACAGCTCACAAGAAAGCTCAGCTGATTTTCATTCAGTAGTGTCAAAGGCAGACACAAATCAGCAAAGTCAATGCGACTCTCTCATCAGAAATGGGTAGAAATCTGGTCTGAAAAGGTTGATTACAATGACAAATCACTCAACACATGTAAAAGAGAATACACCATCCTGAAACGTGGTGCATGGACACACATCCTGTATGAGGAGATATGGAAAAATATCAAGACCTCATGCACTCTTAGATTCAGGAGGGCAAAATGTTTTCCAAATGTTGCATCTCACTACATAGACATAATTGGGCACTGCACAGAGTGTGACGCACAATTGTCTATAACCGCAGAGAACATGCCAGTGGATAATGAACCAGTTGTGCTTCAATGCATAATCCGCAATGTTGATGACAGTCTCCATTCTGGCAAAGCAAAACGGAAGTTATCAGGGGATCTGAGAACACGCGTGTCTAAAGAACTCTGGGAAGGCCGAAAACCAGCACATGTATGGCTAGCAGCCGAGGCTTACAAAATGATGGATGTTGGTGACCCAGAGCCTAGCCACCTGCCAAATCTGGCAACATTAAGAAAAGCCAAACAAGAGATGGGTGACAAAGAGCTCGGAGACAAAGACCCAATCATGTCATTGCATCTACTAAAATACAGTGTACCCCACAATGGAAGTATTCATGACATAGGCCTTGATAAGTTTTTTTGCCATTACTGGACCCCATCTCAGTTGCAAGTGTATCAAATGAAATCCAAGTACTCTGGCTCATTTGTGAGTTTTGATGCAACAGGTACAGTTGTGAAAAGACTGAGAAGACCCTGTGGCAATTCTGGACATGTCTTCCTGTATCAAGGAGTTTTGTGTTCACAGGGAGATCATATTCCAGTAGTGCAAATGCTATCAGAGAGCCACACCATCAATTCTATTGCCAACTGGCTCAATGAATGGCAACGAGCAGGTGCTGCTGTGCCCAAAGAGGCGGTCTGTGATTTCTCCTTGGCTTTGCTTGGAGCACTGGTTAAGGCCTTCACTCCTTACCCAGACTTGAAAACATACATCAATCAGTGCTTTGGAGTGCTGACAAGGAAGCCCGAAGACTCAAAGCTACCACCTTGCTTCATCAGAGTAGATGTTGCACACTGCATCAAGCTCATTAGCCGGTGGGAATGCCTTAGACAAAGAGGAAACAGAGTTAGAGAATTCTATCTACGAGCCATGGCACAACTTTTACAGTCTGATACACTGGAAGATGCAAAGGAGCTCATTCATTCAATTGCAGTTGTTGCCTTCAGTGAATCAGAAGGAAACGATGACAAAGGTTTACCTGTTGTTGTTTTGGAAACATGCAAAGCACAATTGAAGAGACGATTTGCAGAGGGGGTCTTGCCATGTGTCACTAAAGATGATCATTTAACAGAGGTGACCAGAGTCGAGGAGACACTCCACACAGATCTGAAAGCATGGGTTACAGATTTCTGTGAAGAAAGTAAGATGATTGCAGCACATCATGGTGACAGAGACAATATTCATTTCCTTCCAGAGCTTGTCCCAAATATAATAAGAATGGCATGCTACCTACCTCTTTGGACAGCTGTGATGGTTCCACACTTTAAAAGCGTACACAACACAGCAAGCTCTGCAAATGTTGAGGCTGAATTTAAAACATAAAACATGGTCTTTTCAAACATGAAAGCCTCCCCATCCGAATTGACCGTTTTGTCACACGCCACCTTGAGTTTCTTGAGGGAAACATGAGGATTTCCTCTGCACCGGTGAAGATAACAGAGCACATTGAGACAAAGAATCAGAAGACACAAACTGCCCATAGTGAGCAGGACACAGAGGTTAAGCAACAATCAGTGGAGGAAGACCCTGTTGAAAACTGGAAAGGCCTCTGTGTTTCTCCAAAAAAACGACTGTCCTACCTTACCCTGAGTGGTTGCATGCAGACATAAACCTGAAAAGAAAAAATACAAAAATTAATGTCTTGAAAAATGGCAACTACCAGGCAACTAAAGATGCTTATGCAAAGAGGGCAAAAATGCTGTTGGATACATTTTAGTGTGTTCACCTAAAATCAGGTGTGAGGCAGGTCAATGCGGATTGCAATGTTGCTAACATTATCGCATCAACAATGAAACAAATGCCAAGTGCAACACTTACAGCTGAGTGCTCTTCTCCATACTGCAGCCGAAATACTAAATCTTCAAGGACCATCTATCTCCTACCGGTCAACGTAGATATTCTACAAACTGGTGGACTGAAAAGCCTCCAAGCAGCACTGGAAGATGGGCTACACCTCAACAGGTCCAAGTGTCTGAAGCCACTGAAATCACCCCAAGAGTGTCCAGATAACTGGAAAACTAAGGATGATCCATCAATGAAATTCCTCTGCAATGACAACTACTGTGTATTGAAACAAGTGTGGATACTAACCATCCACTGTCTGAAATCCCTGTCCACATGGAGCTGGACAATCAGCTGTTTACTTTGCGAGGGGTTGTTGCATTCATTCCAGGACCAACAAGGGAATCTCTTGGACATTACGTGGCTTACTGCAGAAGAAACTCTTTTGCCTGGGAGAAATATGATGACCTGTGTGAGCATGTCACAACAGTCTCAGCAAAAACCAAAATACAACCCCATGTCATGTTGTTCACAAAGGAGGACTAAACCTTTGATTAATGAATTTCTTGGACTGGTCTCTGCAGAAATTAGTTAATTTTCATAATCAATAAGAGAATAGTCTATATTGTTTTTCTATTGTTGTTAATCTACATTATTCACTTTATGTCTGTTTTAACAGTTCCATAATTTTTTGAAGCTAGCTTAGCACAAAGATTGGATGTAAATGGCTACAGCTAGCATACTAATCCCAATAAGTGACAAAATAACGCCAACATTTTCCTATTTACATGTTGTGATTTGTATAGTCCCAGTGTGTACAAATAACAAGGTCATATGAGACACAGCCATTTTTTAAACGTTTAAATACTAGGAACTATTTTCTCAGAAGGCGAAGCACTGCTACTTGGGCGGAGTGATTAGCGCAGCACCCGAGAAGCGCCGTTCCGTCAACAAAACCAGCGTGACTAACTAGCTAGTAGCGAACGTGATTCGTGATCATGGCTGACTTTGAGGAATTGTCAGAGGATTTTTATTTGGTATCAAACCAAGATCCAGAACCATATCGTTTTGAGTCAGAATACACAGACGAGGAGTTACAAACTTTGGAAGCTGATAGACAAGATGCCGAACAGACTGAGGTCGAGGGGAGAATCAGAACGGGAGTAGCCTACTATTTCACAAACAAGGTCACTGTTTCTCAAAAATTAAAATTGCCCATACCCCCCTCCAATTCATTAGCAAGTTGAAGGCTACAGTCCTGAAAGTACCCTTAGCGCCGCTTATTTGTTACTGGGGCGATAGAGCGCGTTTGTGACAACACAATACTAACATTACAGGGGATACATGGAGCCCGGGAACAACTGTAATAGTAGTGAGCACCCTATTCATGTAATGGTGTCACTAAGGTTACACTAGCTAATGGCACTGTAACAGTAGGCTAACGCTGGTCATCTAAAAACATAAAGGAACACTTACCACAGCCGCAGGTGATCCGCTTTGCCCTGTCTTTACTATCGATGGGATGGCCGTATCCTTCAGCATACGTTTTGTGGTCCCTGTGGCAAATTCCATTTTTTCAAAATAGTCGTCCTCAGTAAATGTTCTGAGCAAACGCGATAGTTCTTGATGATGTCTACAGGTGTGTTTGGATCTATATCCAGAGCAAGTAACGTTAGCCATTGATTCATCAGGTCAGCGTTTTTGGTTGGAATCATGGTATTACCTGTTCTCCCCTGTTTATTGTCGCAGCTCTTTACAATACAGCGAACACCCATGATTGTAAACTTTGCATTTACTATCTAGTAATTGCTGACTCTATTACTCCAACTCTGAGCGAACTCTCTGCTCCTCACCACGGCGCTTCTCGGGTGCTGCGCTAATCACTCCGCCCAAGTAGCAGTGCTTCGCCTTCTGAGAAAATAGTTCCCAGTATTTAAACGTTTAAAAAATGGCTGTGTCTCATATGACCTTGTTATTTGTACACAATGGCCCTCATTTATCAAAAGTGCGTACACCAAATTTCCAGCATACACCTGGCGCACACCCAAAACCACGGTGACTTTGAGATTTATCAATATGAACGTTGGTGTACGGCACGCTCAAATCCTACGCCAGCTCAGGAGAAGGTGGTGTACGCACGTTTTGAGTGCGGGAATGGGCAGAAAAACAATTCCTAACACCAAAAAACGCACTGACAAACTAAAAGATATGATATATTATGACCCACTGTAAAAAAACAACAACATAGTAATTATAAACTTCAGTGTTTATTTTTGTGCAACATGGACTTCAATGTTTAATTTGTGTGATTTTACCAAAGCATTTGATTTGTAGGCATATGTATTCCTTCAGTTGTGAGCCTGTGCGCTTTACCTGACGTTTCAAGCCTTGTTTATACTTTCGCCTGGCTCCGCAGCGCGAGTCTCCGCAGACTGCGCGCGCACCTCCCCAAACGGACGAGGCGTTTATACTCGATGCGCTAGCCGTTGTACTATTCTTTAAAACGATGGTTAGGCCAGGGTTAGGCCCGGCAGATGTGCACGGACTGGGTTTAGTAATGAAAGGCTTTCAATGACCAAAAAAATAATTCAGACTGACAAAATAATAAAAATGGCATTCTTCTTCTTTTAAATAATAATAATAATAATACAGTTTTTTACAATTGCTATGACAGATTTTTCAATACATTTAACAAATTTCCAAAACTCTTAACACAGTTAGCACTACATCCGCCTGTGTAAGCTATACTATTAACACATTTCTTGTTGCTTTAACACAAAATGCATACAATTAACACAAATTTAAAATGCTTGAACTTCTTTTACACACAAGCTCAAACAAGAACAAAACAATGGATTTTTACTGCCAAATTTACCAATGATTTAACACTGTATGTCAGAACAGATAACACCATGTTCTAAACCTAACCTTACAGGCTAAAGTCAAGGTAAACAGCTGCTTATATTGTGAACTGAAACAAAAATATATCCCCTGTATTTTATTCTATTCTTACTGAGAAACAGCTGATTGAATTATGCAAATAATTAGAAGATGACTCTTTTTTCATTCTTCTGGTGCTTTTTCTGTTTGTATATTTTGTATTTTCACATTATTCCATTGCTAGTGAGAAACAGCTGATTGAAGTTCAAATATGGGACAATGTGGCATTCCACCATTCCCGTCTAGTCACAGCCTGGTTTGACGCCCATCAGAGGATGATGTCCATTTTCCTTGCCCCTTACTTCCCTTTCCTCAACCCTATTGAGGAGTATTCTCAGCCTGGAGATGAAGAAAGGTTTTTGACCATAGTCCACTGGACCATAGCTGAACACTGCCAGGATAAGGCAAGCCAAAAGATTCTTCCCAAGATGCCTTGCCAGGGAAGATATCAGGTGTGATGTGGATGAGAACGTGGACAAATGCAGAAGACCGGGCAGATTAGAAGATGGCCTTTTCTGTTTGTATATTTTGTATTTTCACATACAGTAAAACTGTAAATGGCAGCTATATTGCATATTTTTGTTATCTTGCAGAAATGTCCTGTTGCAAATAAAGCTGTTACTGCAGCAATTCTGTCTCTGTCTTCTTTTTTTCATAAACCATACATTCTATAAAGCTTCTCTAAGAAGGGTCATTTATTTTGTTGTATTGAATTTCTGCTGCTGCAAAAAAAAAAAAATGCATGCATTTACATTACAAACAAAACCAAATGTAGAGAAAAAAACTGCAGTGCAAAACACAATCTATGATCAATACAATATAGCCTACTGTCTGTTGTATAAGGGCAGACCTGACACATATAAAATAATGCAGTTTCTGTAATTTCAGCTGATGATAGTGTTTTTTTTTTTTTGTCATTGTGTTATGATTGACTAAATGTTCCTGTTGGAAGAGAACATGTGTTAGTGTTTTGAATAATTATTTGATTTTGAAACATGTTTGCAGTGTTTTGTTAGACATAGTGTATTGTGTTAGTGTATTATTGCATTTTGAAAATTAGTTTTGGAGTTTAGTTTACAATGTGTGATTTTGAGCATGAAATTGACCGTTTGCCAAATGTGTGTTTTAGGTGTGTTGGTGTGTTAAGAGTTTAGGAAACTTGTTAAATGTATTGAAAAAAACTGTCATAGCGATTGTAAAAAACTGTAATACAAATAATAATAATAACGACATTCTTCTTCTAAATAACAATACACCTCATTAATAATACAGATCTAGAAATCAAATTTGTTTCTTTACACTTCCCTGGTTTCGCTTTCTCTTTCTCAAAGAAGTTTCTCTTCTTTGCCGTCTTCCGTGTGTCCATGGCGTAAAATGAGGGCGTGGGGGGAGCGGAGACTTGAATATATAGGGGCGTGTTATTCTAATGACGATCGTTTTCAGCCGCGGCATTTATCAAGGTCAGGTATTGCGTACACCTGGATTTCAAAGGTACGCACAGCTTCATAAATCAGGCGATGAGAGGAGTGTAAGCACAATCTTACGCCAATATATACGCCCCTTTCTACGCAAGAATGATAAATGAGGGCCACTGTGACTATACAAATCACAACATGTAAATAGGAAAATGTTGGCGTTATTTTGTCACTTATTGGGATTAGTATGCTAGCTGTAGCCATTTACATCCAGTCTTTGTGCTAAGCTAGGCTAGCGGTGGGTGCG